>NC_061068.1:815336-940085 GCF_021917145.1 Hypomesus transpacificus | reverse complement strand
AGAATAAAACATAAAAAAACACTCCTTCGATGAATCTCAGCAGAATCATATGCTTGGGGGGCGTGCGCATTGATTATAGAAAGGCCGTGTATCTCTGCATGAAGATGCCTCCATTAAACATCCATCTGGCCGGTGGTCAGCAGGGATTAGATCCCTTCCACTCTGCCCACTTCATCTGGTGAATCATCTGATGAGAAATTAACAACCGGAGGCTATGTGACCAGCGAGCCCAAGCGAAAACATTTTTACCAAATGTTTACTTACAATTAAGTACTAGTCGTCAGTGTGTGTGTGTGTGTGTGTGTGTGTGTGTGTGTGTGTGTGTGTGTGTGTGTGTGTGTGTGTGTGTGTGTGTGTGTGTATATATACAGAAACAGTACATTTGAAGTACATTTCCAAGTGTGTAGAAAAAAATGAGAATGAATATGTACTTTATTTGTAATCGTTTAGTTTGATTGAACTACACAGCACCACTGGCCACTAAAGGCCCGACATCTCACTCTACTGTGTGTCTGAGTGGTGCTGCATCTCACTCTACTGTGTGTCTGAGTGGTGCTGCATCTCACTCTACTGTGTGTCTGAGTGGTGCTGCTTAGGGCTGCATCTCACTCTCCTGTGTGTCTGAGAGGTGCTGCTTAGGGCTGCATTTCACTCTCCTGTGTGTCTGAGTGGTGCTGCTTAGGGCTGCATCTCACTCTCCTGTGTGTCTGAGAGGTGCTGCTTAGGGCTGAATTTCACTCTCCTGTGTGTCTGAGTGGTGCTGCTTAGGGCTGCATCTCACTCTACTGTGTGTCTGAGTGGTGCTGCATCTCACTCTACTGTGTGTCTGAGTGGTGCTGCTTAGGGCTGCATCTCACTCTCCTGTGTGTCTGAGAGGTGCTGCTTAGGGCTGCATTTCACTCTCCTGTGTGTCTGAGTGGTGCTGCTTAGGGCTGCATCTCACTCTCCTGTGTGTCTGAGAGGTGCTGCTTAGGGCTGAATTTCACTCTCCTGTGTGTCTGAGTGGTGCTGCTTAGGGCTGCATCTCACTCTACTGTGTGTCTGAGTGGTGCTGCATTTCACTCTACTGTCTGTCTGAGTGGTGCTGCTTAGGGCTGCCTAGGGTGAAACAAAAAAAATTAAAACCGAACTTGACTCTAACATGGAGTCAACCCAGTTCATTAAAGGGGTCATTAACTGCAAAACCGAGTTTACCTTTTCATAGTTGAATAACGACAGTTCGGTGGGTAAAATGGACATACAGAGAACCTCAAGTCCCATTGACACCTCTTTCCTATACAAATCTCACAATAAAAAAATGTAGCTGTAAAACAGTCGGTTTCCAAAAAGCCACCGAACTGACATCTGGTGTGGAGGTGAAGAGGTGTGCAGGTTTGGAGGTGTGGATGTGAGGAGGTGTAGAGGTGTGGAGGTGAGGAGGTGAGGAGATGTGGAGGTGTGGAGGTGTCGATGTGTGGAAGTGTAGAGGTGTGGAGGTGAGGAGATGAGGAGGTGTAGAGGTGAGGAGGTGTGCAGGTGTCGATGTGAGGAGGTGTAGAGGTGTGGAGGTGAGGAGGTGAGGAGGTGTAGATGTGAGGAGGTGAGGAGGTGTGGAGGTGAGGCCAGGGCAGAGACGTCCAGAGCAGATACTGGACCTTGTGGCTTCTCCACAGTCCAGCTCTTAGACCCAGAGCTAGCCCCAGACCTAGCCCTAACCCTATCCCCAGACTTAGAACTGGCCTAATTTTGCTTTTGCCATAGCTGTGACCCTGGCCCTAGGTGCTTTTCAGAAATGTGCAAAAGATATTTGAAAAACATTTTCAATTAATCATTTTGGAGGTGTGCGTGTATTGAAGGCCAGTTTTTTTATTCTTTACCCTTACACACTTTGAAAAATGTCCAACTTTGTGAATCTGTCACAGAGTAGAGGAGGTAATGTGCTCTGGCAGTTTTACTGAAACTTAAAATCTGACAAACAGGGAGGAACAGACTAAAAATAAAGTCTTCACCGCCACCGTGCACCATTTCTTACATTTCCTAATGAAGTCACCTTTGGCACTACCTTTCCTGTTTCATTTCCCTTGGAGAGACGGAGCAGGCAGAGGGTTCCCAGAACCCTCTCCTCTTTCAAGCCGGCAAACCTTTAAATTGCAAAAATGAAGAAAAAAAAATTACCTGGAGAGACCATAACCCTCCCTACACCCCCCTGCCAAACCGCTTCCTCCTAACCCCCTCCCACCGTCCCACCCTCCACCCTCCCACCCTCCCACCCTCCCACCCTCGCCAGTCTGACAGAGGCGAGAATCTAGGGCCGGGCTCAGGAGAGCAGAAACGAGGACAGAGGCAGACCAGCAAAGGAGGAAAACTAAGAGGAGAAAAGAAGATTGAACTGTCTTATCAATTTTCCTGCTCTCCCTAGTCTGACCATTGCCAGACTTCCTCCTCACCCTTCCTTTTATACCTCCTCCTCATCCCTCCTTCTTACTCCTCCTCACCCCTCCTCCTCCTCCAATGGGCATGGAGTTTGAGCCCTGAGCAGAAAAGAGCTGGAGGAGAGCGTTGGAGGGCAGGGATGGGGGTGGGGGAGTAGGAGGAGGATGAGTTTAGAGTAGACAGGGGTCGGGTGTTCCGGGGTAGAAAACACACCCTTGCGATCCCCCACACTGACACCATGACATCCCACGTGGCCCTGCACACCAGGGTCCTGCCGTCCGAGAGGTCAGACATGGCAGAGGAGGAGCAGGGGAACGAGCAGAGAGAGTGCATTACGCCCGCTGGCACGGACAGACTCATCAATTAATGAGCTGGCTGGCAGCGCGGGCATCCAGACACACTCCTGCAAGTGTGGCCAGGGAGGCCAGGGGGACGCCAGGGAACATGAATAATGAAGGCAGCCTTCTTTAAAAGTTTAAATGAATTCGAACCAGACGTGTGAGTTATGGTGGTGGAGAGGTGGAAGAGGCCGTGGCCTTAAAATATCTCTGTTATGTAATAAAGGTAGATATGATGATAATAATGATCGGACTAAGACGAGACCCTGGCGGTGTTAAGGGCCAGATATTCAGTTTTTGCAGAAGATACAGGTGAACCAATGATAGGTGAAATGATGACAGACGCAAAGGCTAATATGCTTCCGATTTTGCCTAGCCTAGTGTGCTAAGGTAGTATGTTAGTTAGTATGCTATACTAGTGTGGTAAGCTAGTGTGCTAAGCTAGCATGTTACTTAGTGTGCTAAGCTTGTGTGCTCCCAAGTGTGCTAACCTACTGTGCTATAGAAGTGTGCTATAGTATATATATACACATAACTGTGCTAAGCTAGCGTGCTATACTGGTGTGCTAAACTAATGTGCTGCACTATAGCTCAACTAAGTGTTACGCTAGAGTGCTAAGCGTTATGCCAAGATAGTGGGCTAAGCTTTGTCTTAAGTATGGATCAGGATGTTGTTTGATGATGTTAAATAGTAGTTGGACGTTTTCACGAGGGAGAATCTTCTGACACAGCGAGGACTCTGGCATGGGCAATTGACAACTGCTGCCGCTTTATAAACGCATCAAACTCAGAGCTCCAAATGACAGAGACAGTGCTGACTGACAGGCAGTCTTAGTGATGTTGAGGAAGCAGTTGTGCGTTGCCGTGACAGCAAAGTCTGGTCACGGCAAACTGTCAACAAACGAGCGGAGTACACTTCCCGCTGAGAGACAGGTGTGTAAACTGCAGTGACATCCAAAGAAGACAACTGAAATCGGACGCACACAAAGAGAAACACACACACAAACACACACGCGCACAGAAACACAAGACGCGAGGATCAGACAGGTTTTTCTTCAGAAACACACAGTAGCCTGTGATTTGTCCACACTGCCTTCAACTCCAGAGTAAACACTGCTCAAATAGACACACACACATGTTGACACACACACACAACTGCGCACACACGCACACAAACCTTCACTGTTACAAACACACTTGCACACAACTGAAAACAAACACACACAGACGCGAAAACGCACGCACGCACACACACACACACACACACATCTCAGAATAGTTCCCACCCGGCTCGACACGCTGAGCTCACAGAGCTGACAGAAGATGAGAGGAGATAGCAGATCCCTGCCATGTGGGCGGCCTCCTCTTCTAAGCTGCCACAGCTCTGGATCTCTCTCTCTCTGGATCTCTCTCTCTCTCTCTGGATCTCTCTCTCTCTCTCTCTCTGGATCTCTCCCTCTCTCTCTGGATCTCTCCCTCTCTCTGGATCTCTCTCTCTCTCTCTCTCTCTCTCTGGATCTCTCTCTCTCTGGATCTCTCTCTCTCTGGATCTCTCTCTCTGGATCTCTCTCTCTCTCTGGATCTCTCTCTCTCTGTATATATCGCTCTCTCTGCCTCTCTCTCTCTCTGTATATATCGCTCTCTCTGCCTCTCTCTCTCTGGATCTCTCTTTCTCTCTGGATCTCTCTCTCTCTCTGTATATATCGCTCTCTGGATCTCTCTCTCTATATATCGTTCTCTGTGCCTCTCTCTCTCTGTATCTCTCTCTCTCTGTATTTCTCTCTCTGTTTCTCTCTCTCTCTATTTCTCTCTTTCTCTGTTTCTCTCTCTCTGTATATCGCTCTCTGTTTCTCTCGTTCTATCTGCCCCTTTCTCTCTCTGTATCTTTCTCTCTCTGTATACATATCTCTCTCTGTATCTCTCACTTTCTGTATTTATTTCTCTCTCGTTCCATTGCTGCCTCTCTTTCTCGGCCTCTCGTTATCCTCCATTTTCTCCCTTCCACCCTCTCTCACTCCCAATGTCCAAAGCCCAAGAGAAATTAGTCACCCACTCACCCGCAGCTGCTGAGGGGGAGAATCAGATCGTTTTCCCCGGCCAGGCTTATAATCCTGCCCCGGATCTGAAAACGGATGAGTCACTACAGAGAGACATGTACCGGTCTAAGGACTCGGCAGGACCCAGACAGGGGGGGTAATATAATCACGAGGAGAGCCTGATTTCATTTCAACAGAGGGAGAAGTTACAGGAACTGTGTTTACAGGTGAACCTGTGCTTTCAGAATGAGCTAAACTAGTGTTCTAAGCTAGAGTTCAAAGCTAGTGTACTAAACTGATGTGCCTATCAGAGTAAGAGGAACATGTAGAGCAAGTGGCAGGAGGTATAGAGTAGCATGGAGATGATAGAGAAGAAAACCACATTTCAACTAAGGTTCAGGACAGAACACGGACAGAGGCCTGTTCTTTCACTGGAACAACCTGCTTGAACTCATTTTCTACTTCTACTGTAACTGCAGATCTATGGTCATCAGCGAAGCCATCTGACATTGCCAAAAAGAAAAAGAGGCTTAACAAAAATATATATAATTTAATACTTTGACGTTGATCCATGGAAGATTCTCAGATTTACTCTGAAGATGTTTATTAATACAGACAAGAGATTTGACGGAAGGAAATAAAACGTTTTGTTGTTGGTTACAACTACTCACGATCACATCATCCAGTAAAAGCACGGCCTTATGATCCCCTGATTTACACTCTAGTGAACTTTACAGTAGTGAACTCTTTTACGTTACAGTAAAAGATTTCCCCAGAGCTGTTTTTTATGATACTGACGTTTCTCAACGTTTAGGGCCAGGAATATTAGTCAACAGAATATAGTCAAAACACCAGGGCCGGTCCTTCCTATAGGCGACATAGACTTGGGTGCCAGACGCATGCTGTAACATCAATCCACCACCGAGGTGGACATCAGCACTGTGTGGTGCTGACGTTTAGCATGTGTCCAAGCAGAGAGGAAATGATGCATGTGTCCAAGCTGACAGGAAATGACATCACGCAGACTGAGCTGATCAAAGCAGAGACGGGGCTAATGCCACCCTTTGGATGATTCCATCAGAGGAGAACACAGAGCTGCCGTCCCCAATCCCGGTTCTCCTTCCAGCCCGGTCCAGACCTGAACAAGCCTGCTGGTCGAGGCCACTCAGAGCGTTTTCACGACACAGGAGCTTTCGTTTGATACCAGCCTCTCTTTGAAGTCCGCTCTCTTCCGTAAAGAGATCCGACGAGGAGAAACTCGAGCGGTCTGTGTGTTCGGTCAGGAAATCCACACCGTGATCTGTTGTGCGCGCGCCAACGTGCGGGTCAAGGGAGAGCAATGGGATGTCAGCGAGGCTGAACGAGGTCCTGGAGAGGCTGAACGAGGTCCTGTAGAGGCTGAACGAGGCCCTGGAGAGGCTGAACGAGAATGAAAGAGGCCCTGTAGAGGCTGAACGAGGTCCTGTAGAGGCTGAACGAGGCCCTGTAGAGGCTGAACGAGGCCCTGTAGAGGCTGAACGAGGTCCTGTAGAGGCTGAACGAGGCCCTGTAGAGGCTGAACGAGGCCCTGTAGAGGCTGAACGAGGCCCTGTAGAGGCTAAACGAGGCCCTGTAGAGGCTGACACACAGCGGGTCCTTTTGACTTTCTGCAAAAACACTGGGTGCCAAACACACCCACTTTGACTCTAATAATAATTACCTGACTTTATCGAGTCCTACTCCCTTAATTATAATCAGAGTGAGATCGCCTTGTCCCTCTGCTTTTTCAACAGAGTAATAACAAGCATAGAAAATCACAGGCTCATTTTAAACCCCCTAATTGCAATTTTCTGCCTAAATTGCAGCCTAATGATTGCAGATTGAGAATGCAGGAAGAAGAGAATCTTTTTTAAGAAAAAATAAAGAAAATAAAACAACCAAAACCCAACACCGGTGATCCCAGAGTAGCACAACAACAATGGCCATTACTTTCCCTTTTGGGATGCAAGGTTGTAAAATGGGCTTCTGAAGATCCATCTCACAGCAGGCATGAAGGCAAAGGCCTGAGACGAAGAGCTCTTTCCTTTGGTGAGATAATTCAATGGTAAGTGAGGGCACTGGGAGAGTAGGCTGGCAAACCTTACGAGACATGCTTAGATGAGGAGGGAGGGACTGCTGGAGGAGGAGAGCTAGAGAGTGGTCATATTTGGATCCAGCTGGGAACCAACTTTTTGGGCTCCAAATCAATTTGGTCAAATTGTGCGTAGAGGAAAGTAACTTGTTCCATCACTGGACAGCAGCTTGAACCTCCCATAAACATTATCCTCCCTCCCGGTGTCTCCCCCCTCCCTGTCTCCCCCCTCCGGGTCTCTCCCTCCCCGTCTCCCCCCTCCCTGTCTCCCCCCTCCCTGTCTCCCCCTCTCGGTGTCTCCCCCCTCCCGGTGTCTCCCCCCTCCCTGTCTCCCCCCTCCCTGTCTTCCTCCTCCGCTTCACCGGGCTGACGTGCGACCGAGCCGAGCGTGCTGTGAACAGATGTGACACGGCCAGCGCTGACGCCGTTCCACGCTGCTGAGGATGGAGAAGAGGAGCTAACAGCTCCGCTGCAGCCCGCGCTGCCACTGGGAAACACGCGTGGATGGACTCGCTAAACTGCACTGCGAAC
Source organism: Hypomesus transpacificus (assembly GCF_021917145.1). Lineage (NCBI taxonomy): Eukaryota > Metazoa > Chordata > Actinopteri > Osmeriformes > Osmeridae > Hypomesus > Hypomesus transpacificus. The sequence goes on along the minus strand of NC_061068.1, from coordinate 932,658 downwards.
GGAGAAAACCCAGGACGTTCGTTTACCGCTTGTGTGCGAAGGGGTTTACATGATTTAGTTAGTACGAAGGGAGGGGAGGGAGGGAGGGAGGGGGGGATACTCACTTACAAATTCATGTTTGGGGTGGGAGCACATTAGAGCTTGCAGTATTTCACAACTTTGGAGTGGCTTAAAAAACAATCAACTGTGGAGTTCTAGCCTCGGGCCATGAGAAAGCTGTTTGCCTTCTGTTTGTCAACAACGTTGCCTGATCTGTGACGGCCCCCTGAAGGTCCGAGGTGTCCGGCCCCCTGAGGGTCCGAGGTGTCCGGCCCCCTGAGGGTCCGAGGTGTCCGGCCCCCTGAAGGTACGAGGTGTCCGGCCCCCTGAGGGTCCGAGGTGTCCGGCCCCCTGAAGGTACGAGGTGTCCGGCCCCCTGAAGGTCCGAGGTGTCCGGCCCCCTGAAGGTCCGAGGTGTCCGGCCCCCACACAATGCAGACACACACACACAGAGGGGATTGACACACACAGATCAGATGGATCTCATACTGTCGACACACACACACACACACACACTCAATCTCTCTCTTAGGCTCATGAACACACACCCACACACACTCTCTCTCTCTCATACACATTCACACCCGGCAAATCAGCCTATAGAAATAAGAGAAAAAGTAATGTTCACAGCCTAATCTCTGAGGAGCAGTAAGCCTGCCTTTCCGGCAGATCTGCCCGGCGACTGAGTGGGACACTGCTGGCTCCAAGGCAACCAATTTGTTTGTTTATTGTCTTGGTGTTTTGTCACGGTTACAGTTCATTGCAGCCAGCCTGGCTCCAGCATGCTCCTTTAAACGGCATCTATAAAACATGGGATCCTCTCTCTCTCTCTCTCCCTCTCTCTCCCTCTTCCTCACACGACGGATAGCACAGTGTCATCATGACACTGACGATCACCATCCTCCTCTTTCTCTCTCCCCCTCTCCTCTCTCTCTCTCCTCTCTCTCTTCTCCTTTCCTCTCTCCCTCTCTCTCTCCCTCTCTCTCTCCCTCTCTCTCTCCCTCCTCTCTCTCTCCCTCTTTTCTTTCTCCATCTCTCTCGTTGTGATGAAGCTCAGATGTTCTCAACACCTCAACAGATTCTCCTCTGCAGCTGAGAGCTTTGAGGGTTGAGAGACAGAACGGGTGCAGTCTGCTCTCTCTCCTTCTTGGCACTCTTGCTTTATTCTCTGATCCCTCTGCTTGCTCCCTCTCTCTCTCCCTCTCCCTCTCTCCACTCTCTCCACTCTCTCCACTCTCTCCACTCTCTCCACTCTCTCTCTGCTCTCTCTCTCTAAATCACCCGGTACCTCTTGCATATCAAGAGCCTTAAGCAGCTTGAGTCAATCCCAGATGTTCACCTCAGTCCTTCTGTCCTGTGCTTGGCTCTCTGAAGGGGTCCTGCCCTGGTATCTCCTCTGGAACAGACTATGAGAAGACTGCTCCCCTTGTGCTCATTCACATGGCCATAGGGGCCTGCAGTACACAGATTGCTGTGCACAGCGACTCAAAATGTTCTTTCCTTAGTATTAGGGGGGAAAATGTAACAAAAAACTTTTGATCTGGCTGTTTTTCAGGACATAATTGGTCCCAAATTGGCAATGGGAGAATGCAAAATGACAGCACAGGCTGGCCAAGGAGACAAGGTGTGATCTTTCCCTGGAGGGAACTTGATCATCACATTCATTAATGAACATCTCTAGACACCATTAACCCAGTGGGATGTTGTTATCTTCAATCAGTCGTAGGATCTAAAATGTCCCTGGCTGTCAGACGGTGAACCAGCAGCTGAATAATCAACAACAGTACAGTTTTCCTTGGTGTTCAAGGACAAATAAGGAGCAGCTGAGAATGCAAAATATATCTTCTGCTTGTCTCACGCATTCTCGACACAAACCCATGGGTTCTTAAAGCATTGATCTGACAGGACACACAGAAAAAGAGACAGAAAAAGAGACAGAAAGAGAAAAGAGGGGGAGAGAGAGAGACAGAAAGAGAGACAGAGATAGAGAAAGACGGAGAGAGAAAGAGAGGGGGAGAGAGAGAGAGAGGCACACAGAAGAGGCAGTAATAGAAGGAGAGAGAAAGAGAGGGGGAGAGAGAGAGAGGCACACAGAAGAGGCAGTAATAGAAGGAGAGAGAAAGAGAGGAGACAGTGAAAGAACACATGCCTGGGGTGGCTCCTTAAAGCGAGAGACAAACCTTTTCTCCCTCATGTTGTCTTTCTGTCTCAGTCACCTGGTGACTCTCTCTCTCTCTCTCTCTCTCTCTCTCTCTCTCTCTCTCTCTCTCTCTCTCTCTAAATCACCTGGTGACTCTTGCATATCATGATCCTTGAGCAGCTTTAGTCAATCACACAAGTTCACCTTACTGTGGAAACAGGAAGCAGGATTTGTTAATGACTAAAAAAAGGTTTAAAAAAATAAAATTTAAAAATAAATCATGAATATCAATCAGCATTGGCTCCTCATGTAATATTCATTGTAATGGAGTGATGGAGGCTTCTGTCATTGTTAGACGGGCAAATGGATCTAAGCAATAATTTATCTCTCCCACCTGTTAAAGAACAATCCGAACCAGTAGCACCAACATTCAAAAACGACTGGTGTCATTGGTGCTATACGGTAAAGGCTGCAAGTACTCTTTGCTGACGTCACTGCCGATGACGTCAGAACCACAACGGGAATTCGTAACGATGTTATCGACAGTCACGACATTACGTCTCCACAGCCCAGCTCGGAGGGAGCAACTTCAGACGAGGACTTAAACCCTAAACTGACCTCAACTCTTATGAATTATTTTCACTCAGAGCTGCGCTCACGCGGAACAACTGAAGAGTCACAGCGCAGCGCGGCCTCAATAATCCCAACCCGACCTCTGCTCAGCCTGTCAGCAATCCACACCAATAACACAGCACAATAAAAACCCTCAACAACGGCGGGGCCCACAGGCACCTTCGAGGGCTACCGTGGGCGATCTATAAAACACCGTAATGGCCCCGGCTGTCTACTCGCGTGAAAGAGAAAGACGTACGCCTTCTCTGACTCTCTGGGGGTACTTCAATTAATCACAGCAGAATTGTATCAGCGTGCGGATAGCAGCCGCAAGGTTATTACCCCCTCGCATGCCTTCCGCCGTTTGACGTGTGATGAACACACTAATTGCGGGAAAACAGCTGACCGTGCCGTGCACGTCAAGAGGACGAAGGGCAGATTGGATGGGTGGAATAATAGGAGATGGAGATGAAAAGGAATGGGTAGGAGGAAAGGGGGTGAGGGTCGGAGAGAGAGAAGAAAGAGAAAAAGATAGTGGTGTGTAAGCACAATAATAAAATAATATCCACAGTCCTGTGGCTTTCTAGGGGGGAGGAAATTATGTTTTCCATTGGGGATGGTGGTGCGGATGAGTGAAACTGTAAAACACAAGGCACGTTCTAGAGAATTTACACATTTCTTCTGTTTTCCTTCTTAAATCAGCTTCTAAGCTGGAGCTCTTTGTAAAGAGCAGAACACAAACACTACATCATTTAACTTCCATTGCCTTGTCAAGAGATCAGACATATAGGCTTCTGTGGCTGCACACTTGTTCTACAGTGTTACGAAAAGAAACCGAGTTTTCATTTGTTTTTCATCTCAAGTGTGTCTAAAACGGTATATCCAATCAATATATCATTTGACCCTCAGGTATCGACTTTTACATTAATATCCGCATTCTAACACTGGGTCTGTGTATAGTACATCAGTGTCGTCTCTGTTTTGATCTCGACAAACAACTCAGAGCAGACTCTGGCCTAGAGCGAGATTATGGGTCACCTCTTCATGTGATTACAATTGATTTTGTGATTACTGGTTATGCTGCGTTTGAATGATTCATAGATCAGTAATGGTCCCAACAATGGGCTACATTTTTATTAACCTTATTAATAAACCTCAACGAAGATAGAGCTGGTTAACGAGATTCAACATGAAGATGTTTTATGAAAGTGAAGTTTCCCCTCGGAGGCATATGGCGCACACGCGCGCGCGCGCACACAGTGAGAGAGAGAGAGAGAGAGAGAGAGAGAGAGAGAGAGAGAGAGAGAGAGAGAGAGAGAGAGAGAGAGCTGCTTTATAACTACGCATCAACCGAGGTCTGCTCAAATTTGGCCTACAGGGTCAATTGCCTAGCGCTGATTTTAACTGGCTAGTAAAACAATAGTTCACACCACACACAACAATAATCAATGTCACTAAATGAATGTAGACATACTGAAATTAGTCCAATTTCAACTAACGAATTGCAGATTATTTCCAGTTCATGATGAAAGAAACAGTGGGGGTTTTGTGCACCTAGAAAGCAGCATATTTAGCTGACGACTTGATGAATTTGCATATTTTGCTGAGAAAGCGTGTTGTCACCATCAACCAGAATCATAGATTTGAACAACACCGTTGTTGATGAGCTTAATACTTTTGATTAATATAAAACATCAGTCAAGCATCGATCAAGCATGTCTGAATGTCTGCTACTGTAAATGTAAATTACATTATTAAAACTTAGGAATCATGTTAAACTAGTCATGCATCGCCACACAAACGTACGCAAATCAACGCTTTACAATCCAATGTGCATGCGTTCAATTGCCCAGAAAACCACGAAATTACAGCATTTTTGTGACCGTGAACATACAGTAATGATCGTTTTTCCTACCTGTATTTCTGCTGTCAATTAATCCTGGAAAATGCCCCTCTCATATGGTCTCCATGTTCAACGAGAAAAACCGTAATTCTAAAGAAATACCATTTCCTTGGTGTATCAAGGTGCCCACGACCAAACATAACCTAAGGAAATTGTCCACTCGAGAGTTCCAAAAGCGCAATTCCGGAGTCAAGAAGTCTCGAATGTATGGCCAAGACTTCCAGCCTCTATCAGCCTCAGAATTTGGAGTCGGTTGATTGTGTGGCAATAGAGAAGTCTGCTGCCAAAGTTCCTGATCATTGAGCTTTCAGAACTTCCACATCGCAAAAGCACTAGCCTGGAAATAACCGCGGACTATCAATCATTGATGCCCGCAAACATTTTTAGCACAATTCATCTACAGTTGATTACATGGCAGTAACGCAACCTCGTTGAAATATTTGGAGTTGAAGAGGTTGAAGAGACAAAAGACGGACTATGAATCGGTTGCACCTGAGATGAGACGCGCGCAGCCTGTCATCTCAGACAAGGCTCCAGAAGCGCGCAAGGCCCCCAAAGAAGAGCTTTGGCGCCACTCAGTGGCACTTTGAGTCTCGAGCCATGGCGTGTGATGAGGTAGGCAGAGGAATCCTTGCGTCACTGTGGGGAAGTCCATTTATATAAAGAGCAGGCGGTGTGCCTGCAGTAAATTTAAATCGTGTATTTTGATGAGGAACTAGCTAAATTAACCTCCTCTTATCTTCCCTGATTCGGATTACAGCACTAAGACAAAACACTACAAATGTGTATATAGCTGCATGTGTCTTAAAAATCACAGTCAAATGATTCCTATAGGCCTACAGAATACGTTTGTAGGCTGTATAAGCCTTTATAACCCTCAAAATCTAATTGACAGTTTGGATTTAAATGTTGTCATTGGCCTGCCAATAAGACAGCAGGGTGTAAAATCAAGCAATTTAGGAAATACATTTGTGTCCTTAGAAAGTTTGTTGTCGATTGATAAACATGAGAATAGGCTACTCTTAGAAGCTTACATTGGGAAGTGCTTTAGGCTCCAGATAAACTAAAGTCAAGAATGAGTCAGGTGGCTCAACGGTGAGGGAATCGGGCTAGTAATCTGAAGGTCGCCAGTTCGATTCCCGGCTGCAAATGACGTTGTGTCCTTGGGCAAGGCACTTCACCCTACTTGCCTTGGGGGAATGTCCCTGTACTTACTGTAAGTCGCTCTGGATAAGAGCGTCTGCTAAATGACTAAATGTAAATGTAAATGAATGTAGGCTACTGCTGTTTTCTTCCCAGGCTATTGCCTGTCACCTCTGTGAGCATTATCGCCTGGTCTAAAAGGTTTTCTCTCCTGTAATTGCATTATCATCTCCCCATTTCACAAGCGCTCTGCTCCCATAAGACCAGAATTGGCAGAATAATCAATATCATGTTTTGAAATAGCCTGTGGAAAGGGAAAACAAATGTTTGGATTTGGCTTTGATTGCCTTTAGGCACCCTCATGTTATCATCATCATGCCCATGAAGTCTTAGCCATAACCCTCTCTTTCTCCCTCTCCATCTCTCTTACTATCCCTTCTCTTGGTCTTTATTTATCTCTCTTTCTATCCCCCTCTCAAACACACACACACACACTCACTCACACAGATATATTCACTCTGCCTCTCTCACACACATATACAGGCATTCATGTACACACACATCCACGAATATATACACACACACATACACAATCAAAGACTTCAGAGTCCAGAAACAGAAATACACTCCATTAACTTGAAATGATGCTGTGATGTTACGGAGGCAGAGACCTAAGCTCACAGCAACAGCACACCCACACACACACCCACACACACACACACACACACACACACACACACTCACACACACATCAGGGCCTGACATAACAGAGCTGCATAACACCAGGGCTGGTTCATCACTGGTATGGAGGGAAGAAGGGCGAGAGAGAGAGTAGGAGAGAGCGGGAAGATAGAAGGAGCAGTGTGTGTGTGTGTGTGTGTGTGTGTGTGTGTGTGTGTGCGTGTGTGTGCGTGTGCGTGTGTGTGCGTGCTTGCGCATCTGTTAACTGAGCTCAGGTCAGTGCAACCTCCAGAGAGAGAACAAGCAGTGTGTGTGTGTATATGCTTGTTTGTGTGTGTGTGTGTGTGTTACAGATTTACCTAATCTGTGAGGTACAGGGAGCCTGGGGGAACCAGGGAGCGGCCCGGTTAGTTCACTCTCTGTCCAAACGCTGTCTGTGCTGATGTGTGTGACGTGCAGGTGCCATGTTGCATCGCTGCCATGTTGTATTGCCACTGGTGCTGTGTCGTCTATGCTGTACAGTGATGCGCCCTGTCATTTGTGCTGCACACATGTTGTGTTGTCTTAAGTCTGTCCTCCTGTATTGTGTGTGTGTGTGTGTGTGTGTGTGCGTGATGTTCTATCCTCCTTTATGATAGACACACTGCGTGTCTGTATATGACTGTCTACCCTCCTGTTTGTAGTTGTGTAAATAATTTTTATTAGAGCTAATCTAATACTGAACTGCGTAAAGGCCTCAGCCTCAGTGGTATTCACTCAGGGGGCAAATTAGCATTTAAATTCTACATGTATAAACAGCACATGTGCAATACAGCAGGGTCCCCCTACCAGACACACCATTATCTCCCGTTGCAGCAATATGAAAAGCACAATAAATATGAAAAATATAGCTTTTTAATCAAATACAGTATGTAGCGTGGGCATGTTATAAAGGACGTGGCTTTAGCTGTGAATATCAGGCCATGTGGGACTTGGGCTTAATAAAGTCGGCCTGTGCCTTCTCTAACCTCTACAGGGGGTTGATACCACTGCGCAAAAACTCCAAGGTGGACTCAATTTGGGGTGTTGATTGCGTTAGTCCAGCCTAAAATCCATCCAGCGGGGGGACACAACCTGAACCCTCCTTGGCTCCACTCCCCCTGGCGCTCCCCTCCCCCCGGCTGGGCAGGAAGTGTGGGAGACAGTTTGAGGTGCTCCAGAGTGGAGCATGAGGTGGAACAGGAAGGCGTAATGGCCTGGGGGATGTGGCTGGGCATCAATAATGCAGGACCAGCTGCAGTTAATGCTCTTTAATTCAACAGGTGCACAGAGCTGCAGACGCTTCTGTTGCTACCTGCTTCACTCCTGTGTTCCCCCTTAAAAAGAGAGAGAGAGAGAGAGAGAGAGAGAGAGAGAGAGAGAGAGAGAGAGAGGGGAGAGAGAGAGAGAGGGAGAGAGAGGGAGAGAGAGAGAGAGAGAGAGAGAGAGAGAGAGAGAGAGAGAGAGAGAGAGAGAGAGAGAGAGAGAGAGAATAAACGAAAGAAAGAAAGAAAAAGAAAGAGAGAAAGAGGGAGGGAGGTCAGAGACTTGGATTATGATTCTTTGCCAGGTTTCTGAAAGCCTTCAGTCTGAATACCACCACAACCATTAATGGATTTTATCATGAAGAAATCCCTTTAATGTTGTTTCTTCAAGCACTTCCTCCGGGGAAAAGCAGACATCAAACGAAAACATGACAGTAGGAAACCCACTTTTATTTAAATTTCCTTATTCAATAATAAAATATGAATACATATTGTTTACTTTGTGTCTCGAGGACCAATATGCAACAACCATTTTTCAACAATATTCAGATTTTGCGCTGTGACGGAACGTATGACCTGTGGGTCATAGTTCAAGGCGCAAGGTTATGACAAAGTCCCATGTCACAATTGTATTCCTATTGCATGCAACAGTATGCACTTTGTAAGCACAGCTGCATACTAAAAGTAAAAACAAAAAGTATGCAATCTGAAATGGCTCACCGTCACCTACTCTCTCAGAATACACTGCTCTTACACAGTAAGGCAGATCAAAGATATGTCATCTCTGCTCCACCTCCACCTTCACCCACAGTGGGGCCTTGCGCTACACCTGCGGTTGGTATAGTCCAGTGGTTAGAGTGTTTGACTGCAGATTAAGAGACTGCTGGTTCAAATTCTCCTCTGTACATCCTTTTGGATAACAGTGTCTGCTAAATGAACACAGTGTTGAAGACACCCTGGTGACCAACAGCTCTTTGGTACAACTTGTCTTATAGCAAAGCAGAAACTCTTATAAGGTTGGAGATTGAACAGTAAGGAACAGACAAAAACTTTGTAATGGGGATCACTTTTGATCTTTGTGAGGACACCTGGGCATTAAACAATTGTTGTTTTCACTTGACTGTTTCTTTGAACTTTTTTTTTTGAACAGTTTCTTTGAACTTTTCTTTTTGAACTATTTCTTTGAACTATTTGTTGTGTTTCTCCCCAGTAAGAAGACAGCCTTAATACCTGCTTTACTTCGCCTGTGATGATGACCACACAACACCTCATACAATAGATGAACTGGATTTATTTTATATCTGTTCCCACAAGGTTTGCGTTTGCATGTGTCTGCGTGTGTCTCTATATGTGTCTGTGTGTGTGTCTGTCAGGCTGGGTAAGACAACAAACTGATTCATATTCCCTTATGGAAGATGATTTTCTCCTAATCTCTAGTTGTGGGTATCACTATGCATGAATCAGGTCTGTTCAGTGTCTGATGAGGGCCATCTTTCATCACGTGTGCTATGGCTCCCTCTACTGGTCAGAACTTGAATGACATGACCTGATCCATCTTACTGTGAAGTGTCATCATTGGCATGACAATGACAGTGTTGAAGATATTGTGTGTGTGTGGGTGTGTGTGTGTGCGTGCGTGCGTATAGGATTTGTATAGCTCAGAGGTAGAGCATTTTGACTGCAGATCTAGAGTTTGAAGGTTCAAAATCTCTCTCTATACATTGCTTTGGATGAAAGGGTCTGCGAAATGAATAATTTACATCATAAACTGTGATTGCCTAAGTCAATTCTTTGAGAAGGTTCTACTACTGGCATGTCCTTGTGTGATGAACCATCCCTGTTGAGATGTCCTTGGAGAACTGTCACTGTTTTGGTTCTTGTGTGAGGAACCATCACTGCCGAGGTTCTTGTGTGGATCCTAAGAAATCGGGTGACTGACAGGGGACTCCTCTCACATTCCTCCACGTGACTAACAGTGATGATGATTTTACCTCAAGTTAAAGTCCAAGTCTTTTATTGTCAGATGCACAGAACAACACAGGCTCAGACTGGAACGCAAAGAAACCTGACATAAGAGGGAGTCAGATGGCTGAGCGGTTAGGGAATCGAGCTGTTAATCAGAAGGTTACTGGTTCGATTTCAGGCCGTGAAATTTGACGTTGTGTCCTTGGGCAAGGCATTTCACCCTACTTGTCTCTGGGGGAATGTCCCTGTACTTGTAAGGCGCTCTGGATAAGAGTGTCTGCTAAATGACTAAATGTAATGTATAACATAACATACAAGTACACAGAACGTAGATTACATCTATGATAATAGTGATAATAGTGATAATAGTGATGATGATTTTAGCTAGGGGGTTCCTAGTCTCCAATTCAACTGTATGGGTTCAGAAACAGGTGGGAAAAAACTTGTCAGCTATTTGAATTCACGGTCAGGATATTCAAATCCAGTGCGTTTTTATCGTTTGGGAGGGCTATAGTATGCCTTACGTGTTGCAGCATAGCAGGTGCGATTCTAGGATCAGACCTTTAGGGGGGCTCAGCCCCCAATAAGAATGTGACATGGATACAGTGCCTTGCAAAAGTGTTAAACCCCCTTGCTAATAAATCACTAATTTCACTGGATAACAATTAATACATTTATTTATTATTATAAAAAATATTGAATGAATGAAAAAACTACGAAAGTCCCTTTCCTTATAAACTACCAGCATCAAATGAAACAATAATGATGTGTCAACAATAAATGACATTGTTTTAAGACGTTATAGCACAAACAAGATAATAATTCATAATAATCCAATTACATTTTTTTATTATTAATATTTTTATGGGTGCTGAGACAAAATTTAAGGTGCTTTAGCACCCCTAAAAAGAGTCTAAAATCGCCACTGCAGCATAGCCTACGGTTGACCCTGTTGCTTAAACCGCTGTACTTAGATCCTCGTCACTTAGGAGGGGGGGGCATGAACTAGCCTTATGTGAACCCAACCCGTTTCATCCCAACCCACTGACCGTCGACGATTTGCGATGCGTCCCTATCTTGAGCCAACGAAATCCCCGCCCGCGCGGAAGAACCGATTGCTTTGCTTCACGCGCTGCTGACTGGTGGTGGTGAACGGGGGTTCTGTTTTGAATGAGGAAAACACTGTCTATCAAGCGTCACATGCTGGGGCCGCGGAAGATCGCTTCCTGAAATGATCTTCGTCGTTGGTTCATCTTATTTTTCCACTGATGTTTTTGCAACTCTAGATTCTGTCATTTAACATTCATACCGCAATGATAAGCAAAGTTAAAAACGCGATGACCACGCTGGTGGGAGGAATGATGCCGCACGGCCACCACCATCAGCACGGCTCTGGGAACGTTCAGAACTGCGGTCCGGACGGTCTACCTCCACGGTTTCCCTACGGTCGACCCGACTTTCTAGACCTAACCCAGGAGCTCCTCCAATACTCGACGGAACATGCTACGCGACCGGTGCTCACGTTAAAAACGGACAGCAGGCTTCCTTGGCGGACGGGATACGCAGAGTGAGTTGATCGACATGACATCATTCATTGAATAAAAGCGATGGAACAGACAGTTGCCGATACAGCCTTATATCATAAACCTATCATGTAGCCTACGAGCACGCTGGGCGGCTGGGCATGCGATGCTATGTCGAATGTATTGAATGGCCTGTTGCTAAATTGAAATTAACATTTCCCTGTGTAACTAAACCGCTGTAGAGGCGGCAGCTGGCTTCTCTGCAGCGTAACATTACGACCCGACGGCCGGCCTCCGCTCTGCCAGTGCAATCTCGTCAAAATATTTCACTGCATTGCACAGGTTAATTCTTCCGGTACCGTTTAGTCGGTTTTCTTGTTCTAGTGGTTTGTCAGGGAGAACAGGTAGGAAATGCAGGCTAAAACATACACGAGGAACTCAAGGTCCTGCTGAAGGGGAATTGTTGAATGTCGTTGGTTGATCATAAAAAAAAAAAGATCTGAATGTTCAACTGCTTACGTTTAATTAACGAATTTCCTCAACCATTTAATGCGTCCTCGCGCATGTATGTAGACTATATGAGATTGAGAGAGATTACGAAATTCGGATTACCTTTAGACGTGAACATAGGCTACATGGTCATGTTTTTATATATATTTTTAGGACTGAAATCTGGTCAGGGGAAGAGGGGGGCTAGTGGCGAGGGTAGGGGGTACTGGTGGTTGGGGTTTGGCCATGGTGAGGGGGCTCTGAGGGGGGCAGCAGAGCTGAAGCCCCTGCTTGGGAGAAAGGTCTCTGCGTGAAGACCATCCCTCTCTGGTTGTGGAGTAACAGATGACCAACTGCTGAGTCATAGAGTCTGGCACATGGGACTGGTCAGGGGGGAGGCAGGACTTGAACTGGTGGAGGGAGGGATGGGGAGAGGAAGAGGAGAGAGAGAGGGAGAGTACAAGGGAATCTAGGGGGATGGGGGAGGGAGGGAGATGGAGAAAGGGAAAGAGGTAGGACAGGGGAAGGGAGATATGGAGTTGTATATTGAAGCAGAGAAAATGGAGGGAGGCAGAACAGATCAGGGTGAGTGAGGGAGGAATAGATGGAGATGCTCATCTCCTAGCATCCATCCTTCCCAAGGGCTTATCTGTCATGCTATATACTGCACAGTTATGAGTGGGTTATCATGTATACTGCTCAGTTATGAGTGGGTTATCATGTATACTGCACAGTTATGAGTGGGTTATCATGTATACTGCTCAGTTATGAGTGGGTTATCATGTATACTGCACAGTTATAAGTGGATTATCATGTATACTGCTCAGTTATGAGTGGGTTATCATGTATACTGCACAGTTATGAGTGGGTTATCATGTATACTGCACAGTTATGAGTGAGTTATCATGTATACTGCTCAGTTATGAGTGGGTTATCATGTATACTGCACAGTTATGAGTGAGTTATCATGTATACTGCTCAGTTATGAGTGGGTTATCATGTATACTGCTCAGTTATGAGCGGGTTATCATGTATACTGCTCAGTTATGAGTGGGTTATCATGTATACTGCACAGTTATGAGTGGGTTATCATGTATACTGCACAGTTATGAGTGGGTTATCATGTATACTGCTCAGTTATGAGTGGGTTATCATGTATACTGCTCAGTTATGAGTGGGTTATCATGTATACTGCACAGTTATGAGTGGGTTATCATGTATACTGCTCAGTTATGAGTGGGTTATCATGTATACTGCACAGTTATGAGTGGGTTATCATGTATACTGCTCAGTTATGAGTGGGTTATCATCTATACTGCTCAGTTATGAGTGGGTTATCATGTATACTGCTCAGTTATGAGTGGGTTATCATGTATACTGCTCAGTTGAGAGTGGGTTATCATGTATACTGCACAGTTATGAGTGGGTTATCATGTATACTGCACAGTTGAGAGTGGGTTATCATACAGTAAAATGGGCCATTTGAGAGTGAGTTATCCATCCTGTGACACCAGTGTATGCTGGACTCCTCTATTAACTGACAATAAATAAGAAAATAACCTACTTGAGATCATTTAGTAAAACATTTGAGATTTGATTCATTTAGAAGACTCTTTGTGATGGTGAATGACATGTTCTCCTTGTCGTTGACTGCGCCTTCAGGTCTTTGTGCTGCTAACTCCTGCAAATCATTGTCTGGAGTAACTAAGCCAGCTGTACACCTGTTCCATAACAACACGTAATATTAGCATTTACAGTGCTTTGGCTGTCGTTTCTCTCTCTCTTTTTCTTTCCTACTTTTTTCCTGCTTTCTATCTTTTGTTTGTTTTTTCTTTGTTCTCCCTCTCTCAATCCCTCTCTCTCTCCCCATACTCTCTCTCTTTCTCTCTCTCCCCATAACCTCTCTCCCTCTCTCTCTCCCCATACTCTTTCTCTTTCTCTCTCTCCCCATACTCTCTCTCTCTCTCTCCCCATACTCTCTCCCTTTGTCTCTCTCCCCATACTCTCTCTCTCTCCCACACACATAGACACTCACTCACTGGCCAAGATTATTTCCGGTCAAGTACTTTACAACAGGACCGCTGGCCCAGTAATAGAGGCCCGGTTGCTGTTGCATAACCCAGCATCTGACTCCCCCACTCTCCAGAAGCACAGTGACTCACAGGGAATAGAAGTTCTGAGGAAGATCTGTCCTGCTATCATTGTTCAGCGCTTCGTTTTCCAAATTGCACAGCAGTTAACTGATTGAGATGTTGTTGTTGCACTGCAGTGGCCAGGAGTTCAGTCTCCTAGCGATTCAGATCGATTCACAAATGTAAAAAATCTTCTTTTTTTAATAAACATTAATGGGGGATAAAAAAAATCAACAAATCGTGAATCGATTTTTATTCGAATTGTGACCCCAAAAATCCATTCGAAATGAATCGTGAGGTACCAAAAGATTCCCACTCCTACCTAGTAGTGTTGTTACTTTGCAACATGGCTTGTAAATCCAGACAGTTCCTTGACATTGACCGCCAAAAATACTATTAGAGTTGTATCTTTATCTAAACTGATCTTTGATCTTCTGCTGTACTTTCTAAAGTGACTAGGCCACACCAACATGTCCACTTTCTCACCCTGCAGTACTCTGGCGGCCATGTTGTTGTTGTTTATATTTATCTCTTCATCTTCTTACCGAGGGTTGTACTTTATTTACCAACATTTGTCTAATCTACCAACCTAACCGGTATAACCGTCACATAGAGGTTGCACATAGTTTAATCAAACATTCCTCAAACGTTTGAGAGAGGCATGTGACCCTGCCTCAGTCTGGGTCACAGTGACAAGCCCTCTGCAGAGACTCAGTATCTCACATGCAACACTTTCACTGAGCTTCCTGAATGACACACACACACTCACTGGTACCACCCTGTCTACACACACACCCACACAAACACACTGGTACCAACCTGTCTACACACACATCCACACCCACCGGTACCACCCTGTATACACACCCACCCACTGGTACCACCCTGTCTACACACACACACACACACACACACTGATACCAACCTACATACACACACAGGTACCATTCTGTCTACCCACACACAAACTGGTTTCAACCCTAGCCACCTGGGCAGGGCATACCAGCCTTAACTAGATACCAGCTCCTTACTACAAGAGAACAGCCCTGCCCACAGTCTCTTATCACATGCCACTTAAGAAGCCTCAAGGCTGTTGGGGAGGGAGAAATGTGGGCCTACTGTCAGTTCACTACCAGGGCTGTAGACGTACACTCGGCGTGGGTGGAAACATCTGCCTAGCAATGTAGCCTAGCTACATTACGCTGTCAGGCTTAGAGTATCTGTTTTTTATTGTCCCTCAATGTCTCCTTAGGTTAACCGGTGACACAGCATGTTGTTGTGTTCCACACCAACAACAACAACTTTATGACTCAGAGATTCAACAGTCTCTGAATAGTAAGAGAAACCTGTTTAGTTTACCTACAGACTCATGAGTATGAAACCACAGAGAGAGAGAGCAAGAGAGAGCGAGAGAAAGCGAGAGAGAGAGAGAGAGAGAGAGAGAGCGAGAGAGAGAGAGAGAGAGAGAGGTTAATTGTGGTTGTGAGTCGCTCGTTTCTTATTTTCAGTTCCAAGCGGAGGGTGTGACGGGAAATCGAGTGTGGCGTATTTGGTCTCTCTGGTCACTGAGATGATCGAGGAAAAACCCTGATAAAACATAGGTCACGATGCGGCATCGTCATTTCAGAAGAAAAGCAAAGTTTTGGTCTCAAATTCTCAAAAATGAGGAAGTGACTCGAGCCAGAAGCATCCTCTTTTTTAATTGTCCTTGCTGTGCGTGTGCGTGTGCGTGAGAGAGAGAGAGAGAGAGAGAGAGAGAGAGAGAGAGAGAGAGAGAGAGAGAGAGAGAGAGAGAGAGAGAGAGAGAGAGAGAGAGAGGGGAGTCAAACACACACAGACAACTCTAACAATGTCTTTCTCTGTTAGTCACATGTTGCCATATGCATGGAGCCACAGCTGAGGGTAGCTTTAACTTCTGAACACAAGTTAGGCACTTTAAAACAAGGCTGATCAGATTTAGTCTATAACTTGTCCAAACTGGCCCTCGGAATCTTGAAACTTAGATTCAAAAAACGTCAGTTGAGATGGGACTAACAGAACTCGTAACCTTATCCTTCCTGCTTTCGCATTTTAACCCCTCCACCCCTGAACCAACCAGAGATGGACAAAAGAGTTGGTCTTGCCCACGGTGCCCGCAAATATTTGCCAACGTGCTGTAAAGATAACCCTGTGTTGAGCAAGGCCTAAAAGTCCAGAGGACAGCACACTTGTAGTCCTCTCTTATCATCTACCCTAATGCACAGATCTTCTCTCTGGCTTTCACTGCAGCTTTCAACTGATTAGAAACTAGATGGCTTTTTATAATCCAGATTTGGGCAGCATTGCTAGTGTGTTAACACACTCGGCTAGCAGTCTTTAACCGACAAGCAAGTGCAACATGTTGGACTGCCAATACATGACACTCTGTCTCTCATTCGCTCTGCATCTCAATCTGCCACCCTCCCTCTTCCTCTCTCTCAGTCCCTTTGCCATCTTTTTATACTTCTTTCTTCCCACACTCCCTCTTTTTCTTTTTTTCTACACCGCCCTCCCCCACTCCATCGCAGTGGCATGATGGAGTCTCTATTAATCCTCTACACACGGGATGTTTCAGGACGCTTAAGGACAATGTCTGAAATTGTGCTTTAGATGATTTAAATCCAATGTACGATTTAAATCCAATAGTTCTATCATTGAGACTGAGAAGTGTTGCGTAACGCTCGTACATGAGTTGTCTCCCCGGGTTAGGAGGAAGTGATCAATCGTTGTACTGTAGCAGCTGTGTCATCTCAGATCTTTACACTTTGAAAGTGTAAACACTTTGAGGGTTTAGGTTTGTTGGTTTAGGTTGGTCAAGGGGCAGTTCTATGGGCGTATGTGAAGCCCTCTGTGACATGCTTGCGTGTAAAAAGGGCTATACAAATACATTTGATTTGAAAGTAAGACAGTCGGGACCAAAATACAGTTTGAACTTCTGACTCCTGATCCTTTGATCTTCTGCATGTTCCTGTGATGCTTTGGACAAAAGCAGATGTTGAATGAAGGAAATATTTTCTTAAAAGCAAAAGTGGACTGTAACACAGAGAACTGGCCTGTGTAACACAGAGAGACGTTGACTGTTAAGAGAGAAAGGGATTGTTAAACAGAGAGAAGGAGACTGTTTAGCACAGTGAAGGAGACTGTTTAACATAGAGAGAAGTGTACCTTTTAACACAGTGGGCTGTGTTAGGTGTAAGGGGGCTGCAGAGAACAGTTTAATGCAGAGCTCTCCCTCCTTACTGCAGTGGCCTGGAGTCACTTCCTCACTGCAGTGGCCTGGAGTCACCTCCTCACTGCAGTGGCCTGGAGTCACCTCCTCACTGCAGTGGCCTGGAGTCACCTCCTTACTGCAGTGGCCTGGAGTCACGTCCTTACTGCAGTGGCCTGGAGTCACCTCCTCACTGCAGTGGCCTGGAGTCACCTCCTTACTGCAGTGGCCTGGAGTCACCTCCTTACTGCAGTGGCCTGGAGTCACCTCCTCACTGCAGTGGCCTGGAGTCACTTCCTCACTGCAGTGGCCTGGAGTCACCTCCTGACAGCAGTGGCCTGGAGTCACCTCCTTACTGCAGTGGCCTGGAGTCACCTCCTCACTGCAGTGGCCTGGAGTCACCTCCTCACTGCAGTTGCCTGGAGTCACCTCCACACTCTGACTACAGTACTGAGAAGACACAGCAGCAGCTAGCGCACAGTGTGCCGTACAGGATAGACATATATCAGTATTTTTCCAAATGTTTGGATATTACTTTAAACAATAGGTTAAGATTTTTTTTAAGAATACAAAAAAGTTTCTGGGAGATACCTAGTCGAATATATTTTTGCAACCTTTTGAAACTTTTTTTTTTTTTTTTTCCTTTTTCCTTTTTCTTCCCGAAAAAGTTTTTTCTTAACCTTTTTCAATATTTTCTAAAATCTTGTAGTAGCTTATAGTTTGGTATAGGATATTATAGTGGGGAATTGTACAGTAGATTGTAGTGTGCTATACTGCAGGCCAGATCATTATAGTAAAGTCATCAATGGACTGTCATCAATTGACAGTCCATCCTAGAGCAGTACAGTACCACAGAATAGAGTGGGGTGCAGAGAGTTATGGAGTCATACATCACTGTAAAGCTGTTATCCTCCCATCATCTCCCATCTCATCAATTTACTATGACAGGAAGGTGCATTCTGTGATGACTGTGTGTGCGTGCGTGTGTGGACTCCTAGCTAACCCTTGTTCATCTCCAGGGTGATCAACGCAGGGAAGAGCATGCTGAACGAGGACCAGGCTTGCTGTGAGAAGCTGCTGATCAGGAAGACCAGCGGCAAGCAGCGCAACTCCACCATGCTGGAGGACAACGGGGTGAGGAACACGTTCTCCACGGAGAACCCTGAGGAAGCTCAGGGTTCTCTACCTCTGTCGTTCTCTATGAAGAACCGTGAGGAACACAAGGGTTCTCTACCTCTAATCGTTCTATGCCGGCAACACTGAAGAGCCGGGGGTCTCTGTACCGGGGTGAGACGGAGAATGCTGAGGAACGGTTCTGTACCAGACCTGGGGTATCATAAATCCTCATCAGGCAGAAACGAGGGAGGACATTTTTGGAACAACAAATTTGATCAGGAGCCAGATCATGTGTCTGGTGGGCTAAACTGTCAGTGGGAGGGTGTAGAGCCAGGGGACAGGACAAACCAGAGGATACAACTGAGGGAGGATAGGACTATATTATTCATACAAATATTCACAGACAGACAGATAGATATTATTACAGGCCAGATGGCCATATCACTGTTGCTGTTTCCACAAGACAAAATTCAACAAAAGAACACGCTCCCTTTCTACTCCAAATGAATGATTTCAGCAGTCAACAGTCTGCAGTCCAAGAGCCTGTCAAGCCAGCCCCTCTCAGAGCACAAACACTGCCCCCTCCCCCTCCTGCCCCCTTCTGCCCCCTACCCCTTACACCCCTCTGTCCTAAATCTATTACATAATCTCTGAGAGCTCCCCCCTCCCCCAGCCTGGTCAGAGGAGGGATAAACAGATGTCCCAGGCCTGCTCCATGCTGGTAACCGAGCTAGCGTAGCAGCAGTCCCTCCAGCTTAGCTAGCCTAGCAGCAGTCCCTCTATCTTAGCTAGCGTAGCAGCAGTACCTCTAGCTTAGCTAGCATAGCAGCAGTCCCTTCATGTTAGCTAGCCTAGCAGTAAGCCCTGAACTGTGACCCACTGAAGGGGCACTGGTGTCGCACTGCGCTACACTGCCCTCAAGGTCACTACTCCCTCTGAAGGCTTTACTGGCATACCCATTCAGGTCTATAATTCGTTGAGAGTTGAATAAACGCCTTCAGCTATATGAGGTAAAAACTTCCACGTAAATGCTTTTCTAGCACACAGGTGAAAGGGCATCTGAATCATCAGCTGGTTCCCAGTTATTATGGGATGTATGAGTATTATGGGTTACACTGTTTGCTGGGGTTACCGTGGCACTGCAATGCCTGAACTGGTATCTTCTTTCGTCCTAATCCAGCTTTGTCCTGTACCCCGGGGGCTGCTGGGACGAGAGGATTAGCTCACTGTAATTACTATGGAGCCACAATGTACAATAATCACTATGAATTACCACTGTGTGGGGCTTTACATCACCAGCTCAAAGAATACCATTAGTAATGGCTACTTTTTACTGAAGTACATGTCAGAGCCCATACTTCTTTACTTTAACTAGAGTGTAAAAGGGTAGTCAGTACTTTTACCAGAGACTTTTTAAACATGAGTATCTGTACTTCTACTTGAGTGAACGATGTGTGTGCTTTTGCCAGTCTTGCAGACAGGCTGAGCCAAACAGAAAGAAAGTATATCCTCTGCTCAACTGTTGGTCTACCTTCAAAGGATGCCACAGCAGACACACACACACACACAGAGACACACACACACACACAGAGACAAACACACACACACAGAGACACACACACAGACAAACACACACAGACAAACACACACAAGCGTACAGACAGTGTGTCCCAGTGTCCCAGTCTGACGTGTGCTATCCCTCTGCAGGACGGAACAGGGATCCCCATGTTCTACTGGGGCGTGTTCGACGGGCACGCGGGCTCCGGCGCGGCCATCGTGGCTTCCAAACTCCTCCACCGCCTGATCAGGGACCGGCTGGGCGACATCGCCCACCTGCTGGAGAACCCCACCGCTGCTCCTCCTATCTGCCTGGCAAAGAATGGGAGCCCCTACCAAGCGGACGTGAAGAAGGGGGCGGGCCAGGGCTCGGCGGAGGATGGCGACGCGGTCAGCGACGCCGCCGTCCGCTTCCACATGGAGAAGACGGTCAGTCTGGAGAGCCTGGTGATGGGAGTCATAGAGAACGCCTTCAAGCAGATGGTGAGTGTGGAGTGAGGTCTTTGTTTGCACGCGTCCGATAACGTGTTGATTTGAACTCCTTTGATCGCTGTTCATTTAGCTTTTATTCAAAGAAACGTACGAGGGGGGAGGGGGTGGGACTTGAACTTGGGATGACCTTCACTGTAATGCTCTAACCACTGAGCTCTGTGTGGAAGCTGTTTGATGACGTAGCGTGGAGGGTGACCTGCTGTGTGTGTGCTGCAGGATGAGCTGATAGAGAA
This sequence comes from Hypomesus transpacificus, assembly GCF_021917145.1. NCBI lineage: Eukaryota > Metazoa > Chordata > Actinopteri > Osmeriformes > Osmeridae > Hypomesus > Hypomesus transpacificus. Next base: position 912,124 of record NC_061068.1, on the reverse strand, counting down.
GGAGAAAGCCTCCTATGCCATCTCAGGGGGTTGCTGTGCCCTGGCTGCTGTTCACCTGATGGGGAAGCTGTACGTCGCCAACGCAGGAGACAGCAGGTAGGTCACACACTGATCACACGCTGGTCACACACACTGATCACACACACTGATCACACACAAGAACCAGTATGACAACAGGACTGGTCACACTCTAAAACCAGAAGGTTTAGTGTTAATCAGAATCCAATTTCTGCCCTCTGCTGTTTACGTGGTGCAACTGCAGTGTCATTAAGCAGTGGGGCTGGAACCTTCATAAAGTGTTTCTCCCTCTTTCCCTCTCATTATCTTCCCCTCTCTCTCCCTCCATCCTACCCTCCCTCCCTCCATCCCCCTCTCTCTCTATCTTCCCTCCCTCTCTCTTTTCCCACAGAGCCATAATCATCCGCAATGATGAGGTCATCCCGATGTCCAACGAGTTTACTCCAGAATCAGAGAGGCAGCGTCTGCAGTACCTGGTGAGCTCAGAGACTCCTCCACATTACCTGTGTCTGTGTGTGTGCACGTGTGTGTCTGTGATTGTGTGTGCACGTGTGTGTCTGTGTGCACGTGTGTGTGCACGTGTGTGTGAGCGATCCAACCTCTACAGTAGTTAAATAAACAATATAACAAACTATAAAACAAACGTAACTATCCCCCCTCCCCCTCTTCCCCACGCCCCTGAGTAGCAGTGCCTGCGTCCCTGCCTCCCTACGTCCCTGCCTCCCTACGTCTCTGCCTCCCTACGACCCTGCCTCCCTACGTCCCTGCCTCCTTACGACCCTGCCCCCTACGTCTCTGCCTCCCTACGTCCCTGCCTCCCTACGTCCCTGCCTCCCTACGTCTCTGCCTCCCTACGACCCTGCCTCCCTACGTCCCTGCCTCCCTACGTCTCTGCCTCCCTACGACCCTGCCTCCCTACGTCCCTGCCTCCCTACGACCCTGCCTCCCTACGTCCCTGCCTCCCTACGTCTCTGCCTCCCTACGTCTCTGCCTCCCTACGTCCCTGCCTCCCTACGTCTCTGCCTCCCTACGACCCTGCCTCCCTACGTCCCTGCCTCCCTGCCTCCCTACGTCCCTGCCTCCCTGCCTCCCCACGTCCCTGCCTCCCTACGTCCCTATGTCCCTGCCTCCCTACGTCCCTGCCTCCCTACGTCCCTGCCTCCCTACGTCCCTGCCTCCCTGCCTCCCTACGTCCCTGCCTCCCTACGTCCCTGCCTCCCTACGTCCCTGTCTCCCTATGTCCCTGCCTCCCTACGTCCCTGCCTCCCTACGTCCCTGCCTCCTTACGACCCTGCCCCCTACGTCCCTGCCTCCCTACGACCCTGCCTCCCTACATCCCTGCCTCCCTACGTCCATGCCTCCCTACGTCCCTGCCTCCCTACGACCCTGCCTCCCTACGTCCCTGCCTCCCTACGTCCCTGCCTCCCTACGACCCTGCCTCCCTACGTCCCTGCCTCCCTACGTCCCTGCCTCCCTGCGTCCCTGCCTCCCTACGTCCCTGCCTCCCTACGTCCCTGCCTCCCTACGTCCCTACGACCCTGCCTCCCTACATCCCTGCCTCCCTACGTCCCTACGACCCTGCCTCCCTACGTCCCTGCCTCCCTACATCCCTGCCTCCCTACGTCCCTGCCTCCCTACGACCCTGCCTCCCTACGTCCCTGCGTCCCTGCCTCCCTACGTCCCTGCCTCCCCACGTCCCTGCCTCCCTACGTCCCTGCCTCCCTACGTCCCTACCTCCCTGCCTCCCTACGACCCTGCCTCCCTACGTCCCTGCCTCCCTACGTCCCTACGACCCTGCCTCCCTACGTCCCTACGACCCTGCCTCCCTACGTCCCTGCCTCCCTACGTCCCTACCTCCCTGCCTCCCTACGACCCTGCCTCCCTACGTCCCTGCCTCCCTACGTCCCTACGACCCTGCCTCCCTACGTCCCTACGACCCTGCCTCCCTACGTCCCTGCCTCCCTACGTCCCTACCTCCCTACGTCCCTGCCTCCCTACGTCCCTACGTCCCTGCCTCCCTACGTCCCTACCTCCCTACGTCCCTACCTCCCTGCCTCCCTACGTCCCTGCCTCCCTGCGTCCCTGACACTTCCTGCTCTGCCGGAGGGGGAGCGAGCGCTCTAAACCACAGCCCTGGATCGCTCACAGTCCCCTGCTGCAGCTGCTGGTTCTATTTGAGTCGAGGAGTGGGAGTCGAGCCCTGGGGGAACTCTGAAGAGACTTGTGTATTTCTGTCATTTATATAACGGTCCCCCCCCCCCGCCATCGTTTTGGTTATACAGCTGTGAAAAAGCCAATCTTAGACCTCCTTCCTGTGCTTGAGGCTGTTTTCGTTGTCTCTCTTGTACTCCTTATATACCAAATTAACTGTGGTTCTTGAACCCTCCCAGGATTCTTGGAACCTTGCCACTATCTAGTGAACCAGCTTGTGTTTCCACGAGTTTCAAGCGGGAGAGCTCTAGTCGTCGATGGGCTTGTTTTTTAGTTTGTTTATTATTTGTTCTTGTGATCGAGTGAGCACAACCCAGTCTGAGCCAACTCACGGCCTAGTTTGGCAGACTGCTTACTCTTTCTCCCGCTTCTCTTTAATCTTCACCTGCAGCTCAGGAGATTATCGAATCGTTTCCAAATATCCGGTTTCATCAACAGACCGCTGCACTCTCTTGCCTCCCAGACGATTCCCCGACTCCTCTTTTCCCTTTTTCCGACCCGTCACCGCACAGGCGCGTGTCATGTGTCTGTAAATGAAACGTCATTGTTGTGTTTGTGGTTCTGTGTGTCCCTGCAGGGCTTCCTTAGGCCAGAGCTGCTGGGTAATGACTTCACACACATGGAGTTCCCCAGGAGGATCCAACACAAGGAGCTGGGCAAGAAGATGCTGTTCAGAGACCACACCATGACCGGCTGGTAACACACCCGTCAAGCACAGAAAACACTTAACATGAGGGTACATGAGCTACCATGCATCACCACCTGCCCCTGTTCTGAGACACAAAGCTTTACTGTGGCCTCGCATCCATTACTCCAGTGGAGAGGGAGTAAACTGGTATGATAGGTAACTGAATTTATCGATTACATAAAGAGATTATGGAAAGATTGGAGTGAGGGGGGATAAAAGCGCCGTCCCATTTTTCCGTCTCCAGTTCTGCGTTAATCCTGGTTATGTGTCCCGCTGTGTTCGCAGGGCCTACAAGACCATCGTGGAGGATGACCTGAAGTTTCCTCTCATATACGGAGAAGGAAAGAAGGTGAAGTTGTTGTTCCAGATGAACATGCATCGTGCCAGGCATTTGACTGTGTATGGGCATGCAGGTGTATGTGTGTGTGCAAATGCACGTAAACCAACCCAAAACCCTATAGTGTTGGTGTATGTGTGTATGGCCGTGCAGGTGTGTGTGGATGCAGGTGTACGTGCGTGTGTGTAGCCATTATTCTTCATTGGAGAAATGTTTCCGAGTCAGGGATCCCTTTTAGGAGGATTTTCCTGGAATCCGCAGCACACCCCCAGGTACTAACCCACATTATGGTGTGTGTGTGTGTTCAGGCTCGTGTCATGGCCACCATCGGAGTTACGCGAGGTCTGGGAGATCATGAACTGAAGGTGTTTAACTCCAACATCCACATCAAGCCCTTCCTCTCCTGCTGTCCTGAGGTGAGACGTTGGTCACTGGGGTTACTCTGGTCACTGGGGTTACTCTGGTCACTCTTTGGTCACTCATTACTGCATGGTGTCAAGTGTGAGGATGTAGCCAAGGGGAACAGCTTTTTGACTGCTGATCAAGAGGTTATGAGTTCAAATCCCCCCTCTACCCGCTGTCCGCTGAATGAACACGTTGTTTTCAGGGTGCTGGTTCTACAGCCCCGGAATCCCACACTGTCAATACTGAGACAGTACAGCTCAATACAGTGAGACAGTGAAACAGTACAGCTCACTACAGTAAAACAGTGAAACAGTACAGCTCAATACAGTGAGACAGTGAGACAGTACAGCTCACTACAGTGAGACAGTACAGCTCACTAAAGCTCAATACAGTGAAACAGTACAGCTCACAGTGCAGTGGATTGAGATTTTATAACTTTTTATACATCTAGCATCCTTCATCCAAATCAACGGACTAACAAAACAAATAGTAAATGATGCAGACAATCAAGGACAAGGAGTTCACAGTTCGAATGCTATCTCAGTGGTTTGTGCCAAGGAACAGTCTCTATTTGTACCCGTTGCAGTGCAACAATAACCTCGACTACAATAAATACTAGCATACCATCTGACTGTACGTTTCTACTCCACTTCCTGAACCTCCTCACCTCCTCACCTCCTCCAGGTGAAGGTGTACGACTTGTCTGACTACAAGCATGGCCCCGATGATGTCCTGGTCATGGGCACAGATGGATTGTGGGACGTGACCACCGACAGGGACGCCGCTGATGCCGTGTCTGGCTTCCTGGCCTGCTGCGACCCCACCGACCCCCTGAGGTACAGAGTCCAGAACGTTCTACGTGTCTAACCCTGACCCATGAGGTAGAACGTCCTAGATGACTAACCCTGACCCATGAGGTAGAACGTCCTAGATGACTAACCCTGACCCATGAGGTAGAATGTCCTAGATGACTAACCCTGACCCGTGAGGTAGAACGTTCTAGATGACTAACCCTAACCCATGAGGTACAAGTCCAAAACATTCTACATTTACATTTATTCATGAGCAGACGCTTTTATCCAAAGCGACTTCCAAAAGAGAGCTTTACAAAAGTGCATAAGTCACTGATCATAATGAGATAGCCCCAAACATTGCGGGTAACCAAAACATGAAGAATACATTGTGAAAACTAAATAAGTCCCAAAGGGAAGAACCATAAGAGCATGTAGTTAAACAAGATACAATTAAACAACATGAACCTCGAAAAAGTGCAAGGGTGTACCTGCGGGGGGGAAAAGCAAGCAACAAAAATATATATTACACAACAGGTACAATAGTTTTATTCTAGATGTATAAAACTGAAACATGAGGTAGATCGTTCTACATGTCTAACCTTAATCCATGGGGTACAGACCCAGAACATTCTAAACGTCACAAATATATCTTCTTGCTGATACCTGCATGTATATGTGTGTGTGTGTGTGTGTGTGTGTGTGTGTCCATATGTAAATGCAATCCAAGCCAAGGTAAAATGTATGCGTAGTACTAATATCACCACTAGATGTCTAACTTGAACAGTTTCCTGCACTAGTCAAACTAGCTTAGTTAGAGTTAATATCGCAACAGTATATACAGTGATTCACCAGTGCTATGAGCACTAGAACTGAAAAAATGATACAGATTCATTTGTATCTCCATGGTGATATGTTAGGGAAATTGTAGGGTAAATTATATTCCCATGGTGATATGTAAGGTAAATTCCATCTCCATGGGGATGCGTACGGTTAATTCCGTCTCCGTGGTGATTCATGATGCAAACTGTATCTCCACGGTGACAGGTACACACTGGCGGCCCAAGACCTGCTGATGAGGTCACGCGGCGTGCTGAAGGAGCGGGGCTGGAGGCTGCCCAATGACAGACTGGGCTCGGGCGATGACATCACCGTGTTTGTGATCCCGCTGGCGGAACGCGAGGTGGCGGAGACATGACAGGCCGTGTCGCCCTGACAACCTAGAGAGGACACACCCGCCGTGCTCGGAGGACGGTGCTCAACGCTGCCCCCCCCCCATCACCATTTCGCCGCCCCCCCCCCCCCCATCACCATCTTGCCGCCCCCCGCCTATACCCCCTCCGTAGCGTTGGACAAGGGGGAGTGAAGACAACACCTCCCTCATGGGAAAGCCAACCGCTTGGCCCCCAACCCCCTCTGGCCCCCCTCCTCCACCTCCCCCCCCCCCCCCCCCCCCCGCCCCCCTCCGGTTTGCCCCCCCAACCTCCTCCCCCCGGCCTGCCCCCTTTCCTAACCTCCCCCAGGCTCCCTCAAACATCTTCCTGTTTGAGATTCATGGAACCGGCCCTCCTATGGCATAACCTCTCCCCAGCGTCCAGACAAGCTGGGTGTTGAGAGCAGCTGTACAACGAGACAAAAGCCCCTGTAGTGTCGTAGATCTACCGTGCATCTCCCCCTCAGAGAGATCTCACTCCAGGATCTTTACCTCGTGAGAACGTTGTTTTAGTGACTGGAAAAGGATCTGGAAGAAAGCCAGGAGTAAGAATGTGAGAGCAAATGATTATGTTTATTTTATTTATTTATGGATGTGGAGGGCATAGAAACCAAGATTGTGAGATTAAAGTTCTACTTTGGCCAGCTTGGTGTCTGACCGTTGTGAAGAGCTGGAATGTGCTGCATCATGAAACCTACCCTGTTGGAGACCAAACGGTTCGCATTTAACAATACAGGACGAATAACAGAACGCACTTTACTTAACTGTGTTGTTGGTTCTTTTTTATGTTTCTCTTTTCTTGTTTCATCATGTTAAGAAATGTATGTTACCTCTCTAAAGGCTACCTTGTTTCTGTTTCATTTAAAGGTGGATGATTGTGTCTGACAATTATGTAAACATGCCTGGAATCGGACCTAGAGGTGAATCTCCTGAGGGAGGTGTGCCATCAAATGTTTTGGGTCCCAGAAACATGCTATAAAGTTGGCTTGATCTGTCCGTTTAGCAGAGATCGCTCTAACGATAACACTTTGGATATAAGCACTTGCTGAACGAATACAGAACAGTTTTACCTGAGGCCCAGGAAGACTTCTCTGTTTCGTCGCGCTTGTTCAGATCAGAGGTGCAGTTTGAGTTTGGGTTGGTGTTCGTTGGTACAGCATGACATGAGCTTCACTCAACTGCCTTAATACGCTTAAGGGATGATTTAAGATCTGCGTGGTTTTGTTTTCGTCTTCTCGAAAGCACTCACGTTTAATCATGTTAGAAGTGACCTCAAGTGTGTACCTCGAGATGTTTAAGGTTTCCCTCGTTAAGACGAGGCCTACGTTGTCATGAGTAGCCTAGCTATGGTATCTAGGTCGTCTGTAGCTTTTAAAGCTTGTTTGATGTTTGAGAAATATTTGTTTATCATTTTATTTTTATTCTATGTTCATTATCATATCATTGTAAGTTTTAGATAACGACTGACCCAATTAGGGTAGAGGAATGTGTACCAAATTTGAAATAAATATAACTGTCCCTTTTATTAGATTTTATGTATACTCTGTGACTGTTGATTGATTGATTCTTTTATTTTCGTGTCAAGTGTAGCAGGGTTTTCTCGTGTTAGGATAGAAATACTTAATTTATCATAAAGTCTTGGGGCACCACCCTAATATTAGTTTTAGGACATTAAGGAATCCTATGTTTAATATGTAGTAATTAGTCTCATCTTTAGGAATTAATTTGTTCTAAGTGCAGAGCCAATCGTAACATTAGTGAGCATGCACAAGTCAAAATATCTTTACTATGAATTTATTCAGGTAAGGTATTTAAGGATCGTATGAACAAGTTAGATTATGAATTTGGTATGAGAGATTGGTTTCAATTAACAGAATCAAATGGTCTAACTTAAAGAAAGACAGAAATTGTACAGTCAATCATTACATCCTTACAAATCATAAACAGAGCTCACGCCAATGCCATGTTGGGGAGGAAAGAGCGTTAGCCATAGTTACGTTTGATCAGGGGTTGATCAATGAGGTTGTGGGCGGTTCGAGCCAAAGGTCCATTTGAAGAATCTGAAGTTCCAAGCGCGGCTGCGCTGCAGGGTCATGTGACTGAGTCTGCGGGATCTCAGTCAGGTCTCAATTAGGGGTGGGCGATACTGCAAAATTTGGTCTCTTAGAGAAGAGAAATCTTAACTTAAGTATCGATATTTTCACACGAGTATCGATCAATACTGATACCAATGTTGGTATCGATACTATCGATACTTTAGATCGATCCGCCTACCCTTAGTCGCAATTAGAATTGCATTTTTGGTTCTTCTGTTGAAACGTCCAGATAGAGTCGTGATGACTATAAAGTTGCATCTCAGGAGAACCTTTGCGACGTCTTTTGGAACGCCAATCCTGATGGCGTTCATGCCATGGTTGGTTTCGCTGGAGTCCGAGATTGATGGTCATCTTAGTTTTATACAGTTCAGAGTTCGAGGGAGGACCTGTCTGGGGTCAGACGTTGATTGGGGGAAGCGTTCTCAACCCCCCCCCCCCCCTCCTTCCTTCACACCTACCAAAGGTGTGATCTGGTCTCTGACTGGTTCATAAGATTGTTCAAATATTGTTCTGGACATCTTGGTACAGTTACAAAATATAGTTGAATGATTGTTATATTATGACAGCTTTGTGTAGGTACCAAGAATGACGTGGTTATCTTTCAGGAAGGAGTAGTTACTTGAATCAAGATTTCAGTGTACACAACATTAAAACAAAGTAACAAAAACATAGCACAACAGAGGATGTACTTCCTACGGCAACTGAAGAAATTCAACCTGCCAAAGACAATGATGGTGCACTTCTACACAGCCATCATTGAGTCCATCCTCACTTCTTCTATCACCATCTGGTACACTGCTGCCACTGCCAAGGACAAGAGCAGACTGCAGCGTATCATCCGCACTGCTGAGAAGGTGATCGGCTGCAATCTGCCTTCCCTCGAGGATCTCCACACCTCGAGGTCCCTGAGGCAAGCAAGGAAGATTGTGGCCGACCCCTCCCACCCTGGACACTCCCTGTTCCAGCTACTCCCCTCCGGCAGAAGGCTGTCCGTCAAGACCAAAATCTCACGCCACAAGAAAAGTTTCTTCCCATCCGCTGTTGGCCACTTTAACAAGGCCAAGGACTCACATTGACTTAAAATCAATCTGCAAAATGACACCCTGCACATTGCAATTTGCACTATTGTATTGTCCTCTTGCACTCTCTGTATTTTTAGGTTAGATTGTAAATTATGGCTACTTATATTTTATTCTGTATTTTATATTCCCCTAAGTATTAGCTAGACTTTGCTCCTTTTGCATAGTTAGTCCACATATTTAAGTTTCAATATTCCTTTATGTTTAATGTATGCACCTCCCTGCAAAAGTAAATTCCTTGTTTGTGCAAACATTCATGGCAAATAAAATCCCTTCTGATTCTGAACATGGCACAAATATCCCTCTCATAATTGTTCACCTTCTACTCTTGTGGTAAAGGTGAAGTCTCAAGAACTTTTCTCAAAAGTTCTGATCAAGATATGTTCTTTGTTCAAATTGCCGCCAAAACGGAGAGCACAAATGGTTGCAGAGATGTTGTCTCATGCAGGCCCTTTGAAGCTTGCAAGCTAGCAAGCTAGCAGGAGGGTTGATTAGATTGGGAAGGTCCCCCCCCCCCCCCCAACTCTAGGGTTCCTTTACATCAGCATTTGATGGGTTATCAGCATACTGAGGGTATCTAAAGGGCTGATTAGGTTTGTCTGATGTGATTGAATCACTCTTCAGGTGTGACAAGATGTTGGCTCTGTATGATCCTGCTGACCTCACTACAAGCACACCCCAGTTACACCCCATAAATCAACAGAGGATTTTGTCTGTAGCCTACATGAGTACCATTTAGCTCCCAATTTCATGAATAACAAAAAGTAAGGAAGATGGATGACAAGTCAATCAAATAAAATAACTCGTTTGCCCAGGGATGACCATAAGTGTCTAGATAAAAAGTTGTTTTAGTGAGTGTCTGATCAGACATCTTCACATATATTCAAACTTCACACAGCTTCATCCATGTTGTTGTCTACATGCTGGAGGTGTTGAATATGGTTAGGTGAATTCGTTTGGAGTGAACATGTGTCCCTCGATTATTGAAACAAAGAGAGGACTTGTTCACGGCTTTAGATTTAAATGTTGCGTAACTGTCACCAACAAAATCTTTCCTCAAGAAATTAGTCGTTTGCGGGGGAGGGGGGTTCTACGTGGAAATAACATTGGATAATTAAAGAATAATGTCCACGGGTTAGAGTATACTCTTTTCACGGAGACTTGTGTTTATTTCACTTACTAGGCTACCTCTACGGCCTGTGCGCATGCGACCACCAGTTGCCCTCTGCAGATGATGTCATTGGGCTTCTGAAGGGGGGGGGGGGGGGGGGTGAGTGGGATCCACTCTCAGCAATTCCAACGGCTGCACACTGCCACAGTCGTTCTACCGATCAGTGGGAGGATCCTATGTTTGTCTGCCCCGTTACTTAGCACCCTCTTTGTAATTTACCGATTACTGCAGCAAGGGTGTCACGGTCCGGAGGAGAAGCAAGTCGGGACTAAAATCTAATCAGGCGGCTGACTGAAGGTACGTTTCGTCTTGAAATGTCTTATTCCTAAAGTAGCGTATGCTTGGTGTTTTCCCCCCAACATTCTTGGAGAATAAGTGAGCGGAATGTACAGTACTCCGATTTCACAGAAATAGGTGGTGGCCTTGTCGAGATCACTGTTTGACAGCCGATAAGTTTTTCGAGTTATAGTCTCTCGGTCTTTCCGTGATTTTTGAGGTCTGTCAAACCATTTATTTGATGTGACAACTGTTTGCCCACAGCCACAACTGCTGATACATTTGTTTCTGAAGAGAAAACCTACTTAGTTCATACGTAAGGCTGCAATGAAACGAACAGTCGGTAGCCTACTCGCTTCTCGATCAGGCATAGGATACTGGATTAGTCGTAATTCTCTGTCGTGATCATTGATTTGCCCTTTCAGAGCTGATTCGACAATGAGTTCTTACTCGCTTTTGGACTACATGTTCATGTCGACTACTGCCATGGGACCAAAACAAGACAGAAATAGGATTAGGTAAAACAAGGATAGGGCGTTGTTTTGGTAGAAATGGCAATTACTGCGCGCATAGTGCAACAGTGCAAAGTGCCAGATAAGAGGAAACTAAACAAGTCAATCATTCAAGACTAATCAGAAACAATCATACGCGACCATACCATTTGCTGAATAGGTATAGCCTAATATCTGTAAACTGAAAAAAGAACGGTGAGTTGTTGCGCCTGTTGAGCGCTGCTGTTCTGTGATTTGGAAAGGAATGCAGTTTCCGTGTGCCCCCTTCCCGGTAGAGAACATAGGCGGGACTGCCAACCCGTCGGCCCTGCTCGACCGCTTAGCGTGAGCTTCCCGTGAGATACTAAACTGAAGTGACTGGTCTGTTATCTTAACATGACTCATCATGACACATACTCAGGTCCTCGCCACCTAGTCAAAAAAGCCAATAGAGCAGTCATACCTCTCAGGTCAAATAAGCATACCGTTTTAAATTCAGGCCTGTGTGTTTTCGCCATTAAAATGAACGTCAACATGACTTGTGGGCTTTCCATTTCCCTTGTATTCTCGACCCTATAGCGCAAATCCTCTGTTCTGACTTGTCGCAAATATTTGTTCATACAGCCAGCCAAGCTACTGCGACCTGTCTTAAAGCGGCAACGTAACTGCTCTTTGAACGGGACCACTGATAGCTCTCTCCCTTTGAGAAATGTAGCGTATTCACACAGGAAGAAAATACAGTGTATTAAATTAACCTGAATTATGAAGAGTTGAACAGTTTGCAGCCGCAAACTTCTTTTGTGAGGAGTATCTGCCAGTATGGCGGTGGAGATATCTACCTGAGTCATGCATCGTGATCGTGCTGAGCGCCTCTCAGGCCAGCCAACCAGTAAACCAGCCAGGCAACCAGCCAGACAGTAAACCAGCCAGCCAGTCAGCCAGCCAGTAAACCAGCCAGTCAGCCAGCCAGTAAACCAGCCAGCCAGGCAACCAGCCAGACAGTAAACCAGCCAGTCAGAAGTTGTCCAGGGCGTGAACTTTGACCCATTTCTGAGCTTGGCGGCTCAGAGAGGTGGAGTAAAATTCTTGAGCCTTCTAAAAGACCTGCAATGTTTCTGAGTCTCAGGATTATCGTTAGTGACCAACCTGCCCCTCAACCCCATGTAGTCCAGCTAACAGTATTACTGTGTAGACTGTCCCATATATCTACCTCTTTGAGAACACTCTCTAGAGAAGTCAGCAGGGTTGTTGTTGAGACATGAACTTACATTTGACATCTAAATGTGAAATGTAAATTCAAAAGTTCCATTCCAAGTTTATGTTCTGTGTTTAAAACTTGACACTGCTTTCTCACTGGTGGAATTTTCCATTGTCCACTCATCATTGGTGTTTGAGTTTGACCAATTGTGCCTTCAAGTCTTCATTACTGTCCAATCAGGAAGCGATCTGAGCATTAACGTCAGATGACCTATCAGTTCTGGCTTCCAGAGTTCGAGCAAAACAGGAAGTACCATAACAAAACAAGTGTCTGTTTTTAGTTTACAGTAAGCGAAACTAGACGAGACAAATCTGATTTCTAAATGTTGTTTGAAGGGACAGTGATAACAGCAATATTTGGATTGGCTCAAAATATATGTAGTTTTTACGATTTGGATCTGTAGTTTGTACTGTTAGGATCAATACTGTTGGGATATGTAGTTCATATGTTCTGGATCAGTAGTTTGTACTGCTGGGATCTGTAGTTTGTACTGTTCTATTTTGTAGCTTGTGAAAGCTCACCAAGTTTCTTCCCTCATGCTCGGTCTCTTCATATCTGTCTCTCCCTCTTTCCACCTCTGTTTTTATCTGTCCTGTTTTTCCCTCTTCCTCTCTCTTTGTCTTCATCTGTGTCTCTCTCCCTCTCCGTGTCTCTCTCCCTCTCTGTGTCTCTCCCTCTCTGTGTCTCTCTCCCTCTCTGTGTCTCTCTCCCTCTCTGTGTCTCTCTCACTCTTCCTGTCTTTTCTCTTTCTCATTCCTTTCTCTTCTGCCCCCCCCCTGTTGATAGGATACTTGGCTCTAAGGCTTGTGTTTAGGGAAGGAAATTGAAGCCCTTTTACTGTAGTCAAACAAGCCAGAATGGTTCATAATACCCATGTAGGTAAAGTACATATTTACGGGAGAAATAGTTTCAATAGTTTCAGTATGTGCTCTAGAGAAATGAGGCTTTTTACAGTTGGCATTCCCTGTTTTAGTACTAACATAAATTAATTCAGCCATGCTGCAATAGGGTCCGAATTAAAAATCCAAATCCTAAAGCATTTTAATCCAGGCCACAATAACGGATTGTGTCAAGAATAATGTGCTAAACTTGAATTGAGCGTCTCACTAAAATGTTTACTGAACCTCATATTGTACATCATTGACCTATGGACTTTTGTAAAGCTCTCTCTTGGAAGTCGCTTTGGATAAAAGTGTCTGCTAAATGAATACATTTAAATGAACTTCTCTTGCTGTATCCACCTTAATGAAACTCAGAGTGTGCTGGTTAAACTCGGTGCAGAAGATTGCTGACTTGCAATGTACATTTATTCATTTAGCAGACGCTTTTATCCAAAGCGACTTCCAAGAGAGAGCTTACAAAAGAGCATAGGTCACTGATCATAACAACGAGGTAGTCCCAAACATTGCAAGTAGCCAAAACATGAAGCATACATTGTGAAAAGCTAAACAAGTGCCAAAGGGAAGACCCATAAGAGCATGCAGTTATACAAGTTACAAATTAAACAACATGAACCACAAAAGTGCAGGACTGTACCTGTAGAAGAACAATCAACAGTAAAATATTTCACAGCGAGTACAAGACTTAACTTTTGTTATATCTAACCTAAAAGAGCAACAAGTCACTCAATAAGTGTCATTGTGATCCTGGAGGAAACTAACTAACAAGTCCAGCCAAGCATTTTTAAGTGCCGTTGTACTCCCGGAACAATTGCGTCTTGAGCCTTTTCTTGAAGGTGGGGAGACAGTCAGTGTCCCTGATGGAGGTGGGGAGCTGGTTCCACCATTGGGGGGCCAGGCAGGAGAAGAGCTTGTGTTGGGACCGGGCAGTCTTGAGCGGTGGGACCACCAGGCGGTTGTCTGAAGAAGACCGTAGGTGACGGGTGGGGGTGTAAGGCTGCAGGAGAGACTTGATGTAGACGGGTGCAGTCCCGTTCACTGCTCGGAAGGTCAGTACCAGGGTCTTGAATCTGATACGGGCGTTATGTAGCGACCAATCATTCATCATCTCAATCTCCATTCCAGGAGGGCTAGCAGGGAGGTCTACCTATGAGCGCTAGCTATCTGGACATGTGGTATCTTATCATGTTGGCTCTGTGAGAAGAGCAGCTGTGTGTGTGTGTGTTTAGGTGGGGGTGGGCGGCTGCTTGTCCAGGCTCTGCCCAGGCCTGCACAAACAGAGCTGCACGGAGATCATTTCCACCCCAGCCTCTGCTTAGCCTCTGTCCTAGCCCCAGTCCTACCCCCAGCCCCACTCCCAGCCCTAACCCCAGCCCTAGCTCCAGCCCTAACCCAAGCCCTATGGCCCTGCTCCTGCCAAAGCCCCAGCCCTACCCCTACCCACAGCCCTAACCCTAGCCCCAGCCCTAGCCCCAGCCCTAAGGCCCTGCTCCAGCCCGTAGCCCCAGGTCAAACCTTAGCCCTAGCTCCAACCTCATAACTATTAGCTTTGCACAGGAAGTGGCATGTTTTTGTTTCACAGTGTGGGTCTTCTGTATAGCTTCTCTCAATCTTCCTCCCTGTGCAGATCAAGGACTAACCCATCTCTAAATATTTGGACAGTCCCTGCACTCACCCAGCCTTAGACCCCTGGGTGTTACATCATGTACAGAATATATTCATTCAATACTCTCTATGTACTCTTCTTGTACTTTGGTTTAATGTGTTCACAATCTACAATATTGTAACATAATTGACTTTTGTAGCAGACACTTTTATCCAAAGATACAAATAGACTTACCTGTGACTTCATGATCTGTTGTAAAATACTGTAACCACTAAGCTATGTATAAATCCCTATGCTCTTTTTCAATGGCTCTGCACCGAGCTAAACCCATCCCCATGCATGATTCATAAAAAAATTGTTCTCTTCTTTCTCTCTGACTCTGTCTCCATCCCTCCACGGAGGCCGGTGCTCTGGGCCCAGACTACTCTGGGGAGGGTAAGGGGCTGAGGGTGGGTCTGTGAGGGATGCTGGTGGAGGGTTAGGGGCTGAGGGTGGGTCTGTGAGGGATGCTGATGGAGGGTTAGGGGCTGAGGCTGGGTCTGTGAGGGATGCTGGTGGAGGGTTAGGGGCTGAGGCTGGGTCTGTGAGGGATGCTTATGGAGGGTTAGGGGCTGAGGCTGGGTCTGTGAGGGATGCTGATGGAGGGTTAGGGGCTGAGGCTGGGTCTGTGAGGGATGCTGATGGAGGGTTAGGGGCTGGGTCTGTGAGGGATGCTGGTGGAGGGTTAGGGGCTGGGTCTGTGAGGGATGCTGATGGAGGGTTAGGGGCTGGGTCTGTAAGGGATGCTGATGGAGGGTTAGGGGCTGGGTCTGTGAGGGATGCTGATGAAGGGTTAGGGGCTGAGGCTGGGTCTGTGAGGGATGCTGATGGAGGGTTAGGGGCTGGGTCTGTGAGGGATGCTGATGGAGGTTCACTGCAGGACCTGCTGAAGCAGCCTGTTCTCTGAGCCTCAGGCCTAGGGTGGAGAAGGAGGCAGGCTCATGACTTCATCCACAGCTGCTCAGACACCACGCCTCGTCCATCATCCACTTTGGCAGACTCATCCCATCCATCTCTCCCTCCCTTTTCCCTTTCTATAACCCCCTTCTCCCTCTCCTCCCTTCTCCCCCATCTCCTCCATCCCCCCCTCTTCCCCACTCTCCTCCCTCCCTCCTCCCCCTCATCCCTCCCTGTCCTGTCCTGTCCCTCCCCCCTCCTCCTCTTTCCCCCATGGGTCTCAGTAATCTAGATTTAGCATTGAGGATTCAACGTCTGTCACTGCAGCTGTCTCTCTCTTTCTCTCTCTCTCTTCTTCTCTCTCTGTTCCTCTCTCTCTCTCACTCTCTTCCTCTCTCCTGCTGGGCTTGTGAGAACCTCCCTCCAGAGAGGGTGTTGAGACAGACAGGTGTTCAGAGTGTTTCACCTTGTCTCACAGAGCTCAGTCGACCACACAGCTCTCAGTCTAGATGCTTCAGTCCTCACCTGTACAGGGCCTCTGAACGTTCCGGAGCTTTCTTTATAGAACACACACGAGTAGAACACGCTTACAATTTGACAGTTTGTTGTTGTTAAACCGATTTGTGTGAAGACCCTTTCGGTCTTCCTGTTTGCTAACTCAGATGGTCTGAGGTGAGTCTATCACCAAAGCTGACTGGATGTGTCCCTGTGTTCCACAGCGATGGCGGCCATTCGGAAGAAGCTGGTGATCGTGGGGGACGGAGCGTGTGGGAAGACCTGTCTGCTCATCGTCTTCAGTAAAGACCAGTTCCCAGAGGTCTACGTGCCCACCGTGTTCGAGAACTACATCGCCGACATCGAGGTCGACGGAAAACAGGTGTGTGTGCTGCGGCCTCGAAGTTGTGCATGTAGGGAAACAATCGATTGATCAATCAAGATTGTTGCTAGAAATGAAGTTAAAAAATAAACTATATCCAGACAGCACAGTTGAGGATAACATATATATATATATATATATGGGAGAAAATGGGATGTGTGTGTGTGTGTGGGGGGGGGGTCTCAAGTAGAAAAAGACAAGGGTACAAGGTATCTAGAACTTACCTGGTCATTTAAAGACTCCCCCAGATGTGAAAGATCTTGATCTGGCTATGTGTTATTTTGAACTTGTTTTGTTTTGTTTGGGGGAGGGGGGGACTGTTTGTGCGCTGACGAGCGGTGAGTCAGAGGGTGTTGGCGAGCTCAACAAGACCCAGGGGTCAGAAGTCAGACAGCTCTGTTCTCCTGCTCTGACCACCACAGCATCCCACTCAGCAAAACAGGAAACAGGAAATGACTGTTCTCACTGGCTTCCTGTTCAGACCAGGAACCCCCCTACCCCCACCCTTCCCCCCTTCCCCCGGCTCTCTCTCTCTCCCTCCTTCTACCTCCCTTGCTCTGACAAATGCCTCTCATTTCCTGCGGGAGGGACTGGAGGGGCGATAGGGCCTCTCATCTGGAAAGGAAATGCACTGACCCAACTGTTGTGTCCTCTTGCAGCCCCTCAGAACAACCCCCTTTTTTTGACCACTGACCATAAGATCAGTGTTCTCACCACACAGCCTTCCAATCCTCTTCCTCAGAGGAAGTGGTGCTCGCTCTCTCTCTCTCTCTCTCTCTCCCTCGCTCTCTCTCCCTCCCTCGCTCTCTCTCTCTCTCTCTCTCTCGCGCTCTCTCTCGCTCTCTCTCTCATTTGCTGTTTGTAACGTACTATCCCCAAAGTATTTTCTCACTCTCTTCATCAAAGCTTTGGCTCCTGGGTGCTGTTCTATAGCTGCCAACATCCCTCCTCACTCCCCTCCGCCATCGCACCGGCCTGGTGACATAACTACTCAATTAACTATGCATTAAGTTAATAGCTCTTTTAAAGTTACTTGAGAATCCATCAAACTTCAGACCACTCACAGAAGAGGCTGTAATGGAGAGTGATTCACTGGAAAGCTTTATTCTAGTAAGCACATACACACACACACACACACAGAGGAGAGAACAGAAGGTATCTCGTTTATACCCTCTAATCGACTGATTTGCCTAATAGAATTAATCAGTGGTGTGATTGGATAAAGCCAGACCTCATCCTGTCTCTGATTGGCTGAGGAGGTAATGAGACGTTCAGCTAACGTACCTCTCAGCTGGATAGACACACACACACATTAAGCTTACACACCCACACACACCAGGCCTTCACACTCTCTCTCACACACACACACCAGGCCTGGACACACACACGCCAGACCTGCGCACACACACACATACCAGACTAACACCCACATTATACCTCCAGCAGTAGACAGAGGTTCTTATCAGCCAGACCAGTCAGGGTGCGGGCTCTCACATGCTTCTCGCCCTCTCAGATGACCGCAAGCAGGTGGAATGTGTCGGGCTTTGTTGAGCCTGCATGGTGCGCTACGCTGTTGACTTCCTGGTTCCTGGGGGGAAATGTGGAGGGAGAGGAACCCACACAATGCTCTGTAAACATCTGCTGTTTGATGTAGAGTTCATTCTGTTTTTTGAAAGATGTACTATTCTGATGTACGATCAATTCTATTAAAGATTTTTTTTTTTTTTTTTTTACATACTGTACATTATAGCTTTGCAAAAATATCTCTGCTCTATGCAGTTCTCTCGTTCTGCAGTTTAGTACTTTATAAATCAGCTGTTCCAACATAATGTACATAATGCTCTACAAACATCTCCCGAGTACAGAACATTATGGGTTTCTAAAAGATATCTTGTTCTGCTGGATAGTACACCATGTGCCTGCGGCGGAGGCTAGCAGCATTAGCATCAGTTCCTTATGTCACATTATTCCTGGGTTAACTTCTCTGAGAGAAGTACCCCGGGATAAATATCAAACAGTGACTCTGGTGGAGTTTACTTGTGTTTATTTGTTTTGTGTATGTCTTCTAAAATGAGTGTGTGTGTGTGTAGTTCTGTCAGGGTTTAGGGTTATAGCTCTGCCGTAGGGCATGGGATTGCAGATCAAGAGATTGCAGGTTAAATTCCTGACCTGTACTTTGCTTTGAGTAAATGTACCTGCTAGATGAACACATTATTCCTTCTGAGTATCTTCAAATAATGTTTTTTTTATTTTTGATATATATTAGTTTGCTGAGTTCTCTCTGCCTGGTGGTCTTGCTTGCCCTTAAACGTCTTCTTCTTCTGTGGTGTGAGTTCAGGTGGAGCTGGCACTGTGGGACACAGCAGGCCAGGAGGACTACGACAGGCTGAGGCCTCTGTCCTACCCTGACACAGATGTCATCCTCATGTGCTTCTCCATCGACAGCCCTGACAGCTTAGGTAGGTGTCCAGGATACAGCCATGAAGACTTGAAGCGCAGCTTCACAAACTATTTCTGTCTTGAAAATGGAAAACAGTGTCTCATTGTAATCTCATCCTCTCTCTATAACTATATATTGCCACTTGACTTATCTCCTTATCCCCATCGCCCCCCCCCCCCCCCCCCCCCCCCCCACACATCAGTAGAAATCTAAAATTACATAATTTTCATCTTGGTGGGGTTTTCAGTTTCCCGAAGCATATGTGACTCAAAGATAACAATAGACCTGATGATCCCTTTCCTGGAACAGGAAGCTTTATGAATTATGACGGTGTTAGTAGTTGTAGCCGAGGGGAATTCTTTACCTCACTCCTCCTCAGTGTAAAAACAGCCCACCCAGCGCTAGCGAAAAGCTAGCTTGTTGGTGATGTTGCTTGCCAGTAGTCTAGCTCGAAGGTCAGAGGTCCAGAGTTCGAAGCCCGGTGTGGGTGAAGATCAGAAGGAAGTCAGGGAGCTGTCATGTAGTTTCCCTCCTGGCTCTCTAGCTGCCTGAGGTCTCCTAAACTGTGTCCTAACTTCCTCCCTGTCTTAACTTCCTGTGTCCTAACTTCCTGTGTTCTAACCTCTTCCTTGTGTTCCTGTGTTCCGCCAGAGAACATTCCGGAGAAGTGGACTCCTGAGGTGAAGCACTTCTGTCCCAACGTTCCCATCATCCTGGTGGGCAACAAGAAGGACCTGAGGAACGATGAGCACACCAGGAGAGAGCTGGCCAAGATGAAGCAGGTATACACACGCGTACAGTATCACACACACAGTATCACACACATAGTATCACACACACACCTACAGTATCACACACACACACTTACAGTATAACACACACACACACCTACAGTATAACACACACTTGGGTTAGCCTGTTGCTTTTCTATGACCACGGTTTGTCTGTCAAGGTGTTGAAGGGTGACCCGAATAGACTAAAGGTTATGTCAGTAAACCTTTAGAAAGACAATATGCCGAAAACATGATCATGGACTTAAGATAATATATGGACTGATAACATGTACTCCGATAAGATCATAGATAAAGTATCTTCATGGAACTTAACGTTCAAAAACCATAGCTGTGGACTTCTCTGATTAGTAGCTAATGTTATGTAAGGTACGGCTTTGTAGATAGATATTACCGCATACCACGGATATGTTTTGTGGTAGTCCTTGTAGTTCAGTTTCATGGATGGTGTTTATGGCATTATATTGTTCTAAAACATGGATGTTGGTTCACAAAGTTTCAAGAACTGATTGTGTGTGCATGTTTGTGTGTGTGTGTGTGTGTAGGAGCCAGTGAAGCCTGAGGAGGGCAGGGACATGGCCAACCGCATCAGTGCCTTCGGCTACCTGGAGTGCTCCGCCAAGACCAAGGACGGCGTGCGTGAGGTGTTTGAGATGGCCACAAGGGCGGCACTGCAGGTCCGCAAGCGCAAGAAGAGATCTGGCTGTCTGCTGCTATGAGCTGTCAGCACAGCTCATAAACAACAACATCAACAACATCATCAACAACAACAACACACAAGAGTGACTGAGCAGTACCAGACAGCTTCGTACTGTATGACGTATCTCACATTTTACGCCAAGCGGATGAACGTGCTGAATCCTGGAAGGAACAGTGGGAGGTTGGGTTTTAGGATGACGCAGGTTCAAAATGGCTGTTTCAACTGCTTGTGTTTAGCTTGTTTCCTTCAATGACACAATCTGTTCTTTTCCTGACGATTTTCCTGTCTGGTTTTTCCTCCACTGAGGAGAGTTTGTGTTTGTCTGCAACGTTAGCTTGTTTTTCCCAAAGACAGTTTTCCCCCTTTAATCTTTGGTTGAATCTTTCTGAATGACACCGTGTTCCGGGGCGTGATCCAGGAAACCAGACTAGTTGAGGTGAAGGGGCTCCTGTTTCATGCTAGATGACCACCATTAAGGCCAGAGCCTTCTCTCCTCTTCAGAGCCAGTGCTCCTGACATCTCTGTAAGGCTCCTAGGCTCCCTCTGGTAGGACAAACGCTGTGGACCTCACCTCACACACACTGCTGAAATCTCTGAGTAACACACTTTAGTGTTAAACCTCTGGCTTTGTTCTTGGTTAGCACATTATAGCATTTATTAAAAGGTTAGTCCACACCCCGAACACGACAGCGGCATTGTGATGCCTCAGACGCTTATAAGCAGAGGGCCGTGCTACACTCAAACTGTACACTAGTACCAGCCTCCTGGGCCTGAGAACAGACAGACAGGCCCGTCCAGACAGACGGGCCCGTCCAGACAGACGGGCCCGTCCAGACAGACGGGGCCGTCCAGACAGACGGGGCCGTCCAGACAGATGGGGCCGTCCAGACAGATGGGGCCGTCCAGACAGACGGGGCCGTCCAGACAAACAGGCCCATCCAGACAGACAGGCCCGTCCAGACAGACAGGGCCTTCCAGACAGACAGGCCCGTCCAGACAGACAGGGCCTTCCAGACAGACAGGGCCGTCCAGACCGCCCCTCACTACATGACTCACCTCTGCACGCAGGCTGGGGGCCAGGGAGGAGACGTGTTCAAAGTGATGTCACATGGCCAATTGATCTTTTCTGGGAAACCATCCCTGTTTGTTTGTGTGTGCAGGTTTCTGTTGAGTGTGCTTCTGCCCCTCTCTCCTAGAGTGACAACTTTCTTTTGTGTTCTAGAATGAGAATCTGTTTTTAGAATGAGAACCACACGTGTTTCTGCTGTTGTTTCTGTTGTTGTTGTTGTTTTAATGAGGACTTCAAGTGTGTTAAAACTATAACCTATGTTAGTGTTCTTGAATGCAGGTGTGGGTGTAGAGTACTAGAATGTTAACCGACCTGTTCTAGAAGGAGAATGTCTTTGTGTGGTATCTCGGTTGCCACGGTTACATCATTGTGGCACTGGGTGGCCATGTTGGAGCTGATCCTTGGTTCTAGATCCTGGGTTCTAGTTCCCAGATCCTGGGTTCTAGGTCCTGGGTTCTAGGTCCAGGGTCCAGGTCTGACTGCATTCCAGAACAGGAACGACTGGAGAGTTTGTAAGGATTTGTTAGTCTTCTTCCAGTGCCTTCTCTTACCAAGCCAGACGTGTGCCTTTGGCGTTCCCGTGGAGACAAGGGGCTGGTGGTGTTAGGGAGGGGGGGGGGGGCGACCTGATGACACAGTCCCATCAGACACCTCACATGGCCCGCAGGCCATGTCCTGCTTTAGGGTCAGGGTTACTAGGGTCAGGGTTACTAGGGTCAGGGTTACTAGGGTCAGGGTTACTAGGGTCAGGGTCACTAGGGTCAGGGTCAGGGTTACTAACGGGCTGAGACACCAGGACAGCGACAGGCTCTGGCCTCTAGGGGGCCTCTCAACACAGAGGTTCTGACAGTACTGGGCTTAGTATTGCACAAATGTTACGTTATCATTTAAACTGTCAGTTGAGCACAAAATGTAGGAGCTAGTTTGTCGGCTGGTTTTGGCTCTGAGAGTTGTCTAGCAACTTATACTCTTGATAAGGAATCTCTCCTGCTTTAGTTTTACGACCACGTGGACCAAGGCAATTAAAGGACCAGACCTAGGCCTAGACTTGTAGGCGATGTATCTCTCTCTATCCCCCTCTCTCTTCTCTACTCTCCCTCCCTCTACTCTCTCTCTCATTAAAACCCAGCATCTTAGAGGGCCTCCAGGTCTGAGTTGGTGACCAGGGGCAGCTAGCGCGGACGTAGACATGACAACACTTCAACTGTGTTCATTCCTATCTGAGTTACGATGTTAAGCAGCTTAAATCCCAGAGAGCCTATTTGTTAGAATTCATCAAAGCGCTTCTCATAATCCTGTGTGTCTGATCCTCCCATCCCTGGCTCTCAGTCCCAACATGGCCGCCGCTTCATGGCGTGTTGGTCAGACTTGGCGGGGTCACCTGCTGTGTGACGCTGGATGAGTCAGGGGAAGAGCAGTGGGTAGATGGGCAGAAGCACCTCTGAGATCAATACAGAAAAGGACACGACGCGTCGACTGACAGACTGACCTTAACCGCAAGCTCATTTACTTCAAAATTTACAAAGGCTCTTGGGCGCTCAATCGACGTGTGTGACACGTGAAATAGTGATCCGAGGTTGTGGCGATGTTGACAAATTCCATTCTTCAGTTTCGTGTGTTAACCACTTTGAAGAAGAGAACAGTGGCTCCCCCTGCTGGCTGACAGACAAACTGCAACAGAACAGCATTGGACTGCTTTTGGTTGGGCTTAAGTTGATGATTGTCCACACAGAGAAGGAGAATTGCAGTTCAAGTTAATGATAAATTGTGGATATATTAAAGCACAACGTCACAAAAAGCGTAACTAAACTATGCATATAACTGTCACTGTCCCTAACAAGCACACCTGAAAACTGCAACTGCTTAGTAACCACGGGGATTATCTTCTACGTTTGTGTATAGCATAATGGTCACAAACTGCAGCATCATGCCAGTGTGAATGCCAAGGGTTTGTTATGAAGGCAGAGAAGGAGAAGATGTTGTGAGAGCACCCAGACTGAGAGCAGCATGATGCTGGGTCAGTCTGATCACAGAAGGTTTCACCTGGACTCCGCGCTATGTATGCTAACTACGCTAACGCTAACCTTATCTTTATAATGCTGCATGAGCAACCCTGGTTTCTACAACACAAACTCTCTCTCTCTCACACACACACACACACTCCTACAGTTAACCACAGTCACTCACCCTTACACACAAACACTCACTCACACTGTACATCACACGCGCACTAACACACATAACTTCGGGAACCCGTTTATGCTCTGTGTAGGTGTAACATCTCTTTTCTGAAAGTATTTAAGATGATAAAGTATATCAATCCAGATTCATAGTAAAGCTCATTGTAAGACGGCTTTTTAAACTTACAGTGTTGTATTGAAAGTTTTAAGTGAACATGAACAATGTTAATAAACTATTTAAGAATAACCAGACCTGGTCGTATTCTTCAGTTTAATGTTTGTGAAGCACATCATCCTCGTTGCTGGTTGCTGTCATGGTTCATCCCAATTTGACGTCACAGACAGGAAGCTGATCTCTCCAGCAGAGGGCAGTATTGACAGAAAAGTGGTACTACAAGCGCTAATGCGAACACGTTCTACTTCAAATCGAAATAGACGAGCAGAATCAGTCTGTGTATGTCCGTTAACTGTGTGTTTACTCATCCCAATGAATTAAAAGCTCTTGATAAGAGCGTCTGCTAAATGACTAAATGTAAAACCAATGGCAGGTGCGTCGTTTTCATGATCACAAAAGGAGCATTCACGTATGCGTCTTTAATTAATACGTGTTTTCAGTATAGACTGTAAAAATACCTCAATTAGGCTACAGTCTAACAAAAGGCCATCCTGATCCTATATTCTGAAGACATACAACCCATCATGCCACACTTTCAGGCTTAGCAAATACAATATAGTATTGTATCATTGTTCATAACTGTGTGTAGGTTTGTGTTCTATCCTAAAATCGAATTAAAAACGAAATAAAACACAGTAATGGGAAATGGAGTCAAACACAATGTCCACATGCGGGATAGGATGTTCATGATGATCCATCGACAAAAAATATTTTTTGTCTGTATAAGCCTACTTTAGAGGCGTAGCCGACACGATAAGTGAAAGTGAAATTAGGTTGGGCACAATTTGATCATGGTTGTCTCTGAAAGGTGGGCGATGTACATAACTGCTATTATTATTATTATTATTACAATATCTATTGCGCTGTGTTTATTAGGTTGCGTAAACTTAGCAGGTGATTTAGTTTTGATAGATTTGGGCCGTTCATAGTGATGAAAAATTACTTCAAACTGATCTTATCTTATTTCTTGTTGTGTCGGCGCATTACAGTAGCAACGTAGGCTACCCCAAGTCTGAAGTGCGTCACGCCTAATAGGCTAACTTAAAATAAAGTCGGTAAGCCATCGCCTTCCATTTGACATGGTAGCCTATAAAGAATGTTTGTGAATTGTTAATTTGCAGGCATGAATCGTGATTCGGTGCTTCTTGGGTCAGAAGGATGAACTAGAGTTTGTTTGGAAGCAATCCAAAAAAACATGGCGGGGACTCCAGCAGAACATACCAGGGAGCACGTGACCTCTTCTGTAAAAAGGTATGAATTAGATAAAGAATCTTCTTGTATTTGTTTTTGTCACAAAAGGACAGAGTACGGCTGGAGCAAAATTATTGGAACATTTAAAAGTCAGTTTAAGAAAAGCGAACTTCATAAAACTATCAAAATTAAAAAGCTTGTATTTCTGTAAAATCAAACAGTGGTGCCACATTGTTGGTTTCTGATCCAGTATTTTCAGTGCCTGCTTGTATAATGATGTGATCTTTGACTGTTGTCTGGGAGGCTTGGCCCCATACAGTAACACAGTAGGATAAATGAGAAAGTACCATGGCATGAAAAAACAGTAAAGCTGCCTTGACCGATATGTGATGCCTTATCGTTCTGAAAGATTTCAGATTTGTCCGGACAGTCTTACAGAGTTTGTTAATGTGTTTGTTGAATTTGAGGTGGGAATCCAAAATAATACCTAAACATTTAAATTCCTGAACTTCCTCTATGGCCCCTCGGTCTATTTTTATAGGACACTTGGCTTTCCCTCCTATAGAGAAGCACATAGATACCGTCTTTTTGACGTTGAGCGTCAGATGGTTATCTTTGAGCCACTGGGATATACCCTCCATTTCCTTGGTCAGGGTCTCTGCTGCTGCACTTGCTGTCCTGGCTGATGCATAAATTACTGTGTCGTCAGCGTACATTTGACAGTTGGCTGACTGACTGCATGTTGGTAAATAATTTATGTATAAGCTAAAGAGCAGAGGCCCCAAGATGGAGCCCTGTGGGATACCCATTGTGGATTGTAGGGGCGTTGAGAGTTCAGTGTTCATTTTAACACGTTGCTCTCTATGCTCCAGATATGATGCAAACCAGCCGATAGCATGTTCAGAGAAGTTAAACAGGTGGTGAGTTTATTCAAGAGTATATTGTGGTTCACTGTGTCAAAGGCCTTTTTTAGGTCTATGAACTACACCCACAACATTACCCTTGCCCAACTTTCTCTTGATGTTCTCGGTAAGGTAGCAGTTAGCCATTTCTGCAGAGTACCCTGGTCTAAATCCAAACTGTTTGGAGTTGATAAATGTATTGCTTTCCAGATGGTCTACTAGCTGTTCTTTAATAATCTTTTCTAAGATTCTGGAAAGAGCAGGTAATATTGAGATTGGCCTATAACTGCCCACTTGATCCTTTGCATCAGCCTTGAACATTGGGGTAATAGATGGCTTGTTTCCAACGTTTTGGGAATTTGCCCACTCTGATGGAAAGGTTTAGCAGGTGGGTTACAGGTTTAACCAGGGAAGAACAGTGAGTTCTGATAAACTGAACTGTTTGAACAGTTTATCTTAATGAATGATAGTTCAGTGGAGGATGGAGGAGGATGCCAGTCAGCTATACATGTCCCGCTCATGAAAAAGGCAAATCTGTCCCCCACACTTTTTTATTAAACATCACAACAAGAAAGTAAAGGCAAGGAAGTAGCCTATATGCAAAACCATGGTCACCTAGTCTGTGGGATAGTATGTCTCAATTTGCTGACAGTGGATTGGCACCTTTACTGACATTCAGAGAAGAAAACCACTAGTTGATATCCCTTATCTTTTAACCAGGCCCGCAACCAGAATCAAAGTTTCAGCTAGGTCCAAATTCAGATCATAGCTCAAGGGAAATGTTGATATTTGGAGAAGGGCAATATTCTAATAAATAATGACTTGTTTTGTGTGTGTGCGCGTGTTTTTTTTTTTTTTTTACAAAGTCTGACTCATATGTAGTCATGGCCCCGCTTTTTTAAGATTTATCTTTTTATCCAAAGCAATTTTTGGAAAAGTGCATATAGAAACTACTGCAGGCTGTGAAATTGTGAACTGAAACTTGGAAATATTGCTGCATTGTTTTAGGATGGGTGAGGAGAGTCAGGAATTCCTCAGTTATATGTCCATGAAGAGTGACCGGTCAATGGGGGAACCCATTAACTTCAAAGAGGGAAGTGTGATCCAACAAGGGTAAATAATAGTTTAATTACATAATCAGGATATTCAGTGGAGTTTTCCCTTGTCTTCATTAAGAGTCTAATGTTGGTTTAGGTGCAGTTCTATTGGCATATGTCAAACCTTCTGTAACAGTGCTTTTAAAAGGGACTATACAAATAAGATTTTATTTTATTTGAATGTAAGAATTAATTGATGGGTTTATTTGTATTTGTCACTATCAGTACTCATATCTGCACAGATCGTCTTGCCAGACCAGAATCACCAACTACCAATACAGCCCCGAGTGACAAATCCATTGACCGTCCCATTCACTTTCAGTAAGGAATCTTAAAAATCTTAAAATAGATGTGATAAACGGTGTTCAGTTGTAATGAACACACTCAGGACTCACTGAATCCAAGTACAGGCTTTTTATGAATAAGGCATAGGCAGACAAGTAGGGTCAAGCAGGGGTAATCAAAGCAATACAGGTCATAAGATAAGATAGAACTTTATAAATCTCAAAGGAAATTGTAGTAACAGAAATTACAACAACATAAGAATAAATAAATGAAAATAAAAAGTGAAGAAAGAAAAATCCAAGCGAGTAGTCTGGTAACAAGCACAGGTTGGCCAGGTG
The DNA here is from genome assembly GCF_021917145.1 of Hypomesus transpacificus. Taxonomy (NCBI): domain Eukaryota; kingdom Metazoa; phylum Chordata; class Actinopteri; order Osmeriformes; family Osmeridae; genus Hypomesus; species Hypomesus transpacificus. The sequence continues at coordinate 884,604 of NC_061068.1, read as the reverse complement.
CAAACAGGTTGTTTAAGGCAAGGTCAAGTTCAGTTCCAGGACAAAAAATTAAGAGAAATTCATAACATCTGAGTGCTTTTCAATGCACTGATGTATACCGGAAGGGTTTGTGTATGATAATTGGCCATGTTCATGTATCACTTTGAGTGTTTGGCTGAAAATGAAATTTTATGAAACTGAAAAAATGAAGAGGCAAGATTTTGCTTAAATTGGGGTGTGTAATTATTGTTTAAATGTTTTATCTTAATTCTGAGTCAGTGTGGGAATCAATAAGTCAAAACAAGTGACCGTATGCTTACGTCTTCTTCTTAATGATAGGTCAGGAAATCGTCTCTGTGACTCCTGTTCTGAGTTTTTGAACACTGAGACACAAGCTGTGAAGTCCTGCCTGACCTGCAGTAACTCCTACTGTGAGACTCACGTCAGGAAGCACTACACTGAAGCACGTTTCAAGAAACACGAGCTAGTGGATGTGTCAAGAGGCCTGGAGCTCTGTGAGGGACATGGCAAACCTCTGGAGGTGTTCTGCTTGACTGACCAGATGTTCGTCTGCAGTCAGTGTTCAGTAACACGACATCAAGGACACAACATCCGCCATGAGACAGAACTACCTGGGGGAAAGGTAGTTGGTTTTTGTTCTTATTCCAATGAACAGGAAACTCTGTTAAGATTATAGAATTTTGCAATAAAATGTATTTATTTAGCAGTCACTTATCCAAAGTGTCGTACATGGGGAGATTTGAACCTGCGAGTACAACCCTCTACCTTTGAACTAGACCTATTGCAATACAGGAAATATGAGATTAGAAACATTGGATTAATACATTTGTAAACAACAAAAGTCATTAATTTATCAGGTGTACACGCCATGTAATTTTTAACAAAGGCATATTTTGAACATGGCAAGCAACTGCTACTTGGTAAGCACAAAGATCAAACAGACCTGGGATCAGATTTACTTTTACTATTAGGGAGTCAGATGGCTGAGCAGTTAGAGAATCAAGCTATTAATCAGAAGGTTGCCGGTTCAATTCTGTCCGTTTAAAATGATGTTGTGTCCTTGGGGATGGCACTTCACCCTACTTGCCTTAGGGAGAATGTCCCTGTACTTGTAAGTAAGTCGCTCTGGATAAGAGTCTCTGCTAAAAGACTAAATGTAATGTAACTGTATTACTCACTATAGGCAAATCCTTCACACTGTAGTTGACCCAGGTCGGATTACGAGTTCTGAAGACTAAAGCGAGCAATGTAGTGTGATGAGTCTTTTGACGGATTCAAAAACCTTTCGGTTTATGTATCTACAGGGCACCGGAACGGAGGAACCAGCCTCAAATAATTGTAGGTTTGTGTCCTGAGAAATTGAACGTCAAAGACCATTAACACATTTATCACCTAAAATAATGTCAAAGTGCTTTTGTAAAGTGTTCAGTTGTGTTGCCTTTAGTTCTGTAGTTCTTCATGCTGTGCCCCTATGAACCTATCCCTCTCTGTCCCTTCTCAGTACTGCCCCCTCCTGGAGAGATCAGCTTCCTGTATGTTAAGGCCAACTCAGTGACTCTGAACTGGGGGCGTCCAGAGGGCCTGGAAGGACCCAGGACATTTAAGGTGGCCTGGGAGAGTGATGGAGAACCAAAGAGTCTTGAATTAATTGACATGTACAAAGTGGAAATAACTGGACTCCAACCTGGTCAGAAGTACGAGTTCAGAGTGGCCTCAAAAGGGGACCATGGCAAACACAGTAAATATGTCTTAGCAACTACTTACACAGGTAAAGTGAACTATGCTTGCCTATGACTTAACATGTTTTCACAACTCTTTGTTTTGTTTTAAGTCTTTAAACTCATTTCAAATTCTCTCAGTGGTCCCACCTGCCAGGGACATTACAGTTGGCAGATCTGAAGAAACTTCCTTCGATGTTCGCTGGTCCAAAGCTCTAGGAATGGATTATGTTCCTCATCACTTCATCATAACCTGCACAAGTCCAGGGACAGATTCTCTGGCAATACACACTGAGGTCTGCCACACAACACTGACTGACCTGCAGCCTGACAAGCAGTACACTGTTGAAGTCTCAGCTGTGATGAACAATGGAAGACGAAGCAAACCTGTCTCTACAACCATATACACTAGTAAGACACACAGTACCCATTTTACAGACCTCAAAATGTACCATAAGCAACATGTATACGTACACATTGTTTGAGCCTTCTTGAAATTGTTGTAAATTAGGTATCCCTGCACCTGTCAAGCTGACAGTTGTCTTCGTGGACACCACATCAGCCACTGTTAGCTGGGAACAGCCAGATGGAATGAACCAAATCCAACTCCAGTACCAGGTCTCCTACCAGACTCCAGGAACAGATCGTCACATCACCACCTCCACCTCCTCACTCAACATCACTCTTGCTGACCTGAGACCTGCCTCTGAGTACTCTGTCAGTGTCTGTTGTCTATTACACAACAGGCTGATGAGTCCATCTGTGTCAACGACCTTCACCACTAGTAAGGCCTGGTCTTATCTGTTTTTCATGGTAAAACACCCCTGGCAACCACTGTTTATCTCATCAAGCAAAATGGCTCCCTTTTACTTCAGGAGTTCCAGCACCAGCTGACCTGACCACAGAGCAGTTACAGCCCTCCTCTGTGTCCCTGCGCTGGACCAAGGCTGAAGGAATGGAGACAATCCCACATCATTTCCTCATAACCTACTGCACCCCAGGAACACAAATCCTGGAAATAGAGACTGAGGACTGCCACACAAAACTTTCTGGCCTGCAACCTGGCACTTTGTACACTGTCAGCATCTTAACTATGTTGAACACTAGAGAAAAGAGTGAACCTATCTCCACAACCATCAACATGGGTGAGAATGATTCCTTTTACTCATTCCAATTCTGTATGTTGAGATTCTTAAAACTTTAAATGGACCTGATTGGTCTGGATGTCCACAGACCAGTTGTAACCATTCAGGGACCTGTCACTTTTACACTGCAAATTTAAGCTTCTATCCATCTACTTTTGTTTGAAGAGTAACTACACAACCCAATTTCAGACTCTGAAATAATTATTTTAGGGCTTCCTCAAACACTCATGAACATCAAATTATCATACACAACCCCTCTCAGTCTGTTAAGTTAGAGTACCTCAATAAGGCATGTTGCACACATTTCTTCAAAAAAGGATTTGCCACTTGGGGAAAAGATTTAACATTGTTCTTACTTGCAACTTGCAACAATGCTAATCCTTGTTTGTGTTTCAGGTATTGATTCCCCAAGATACATAACTGTTCACTCAGTAACAACCTCCTCAATATCACTGAGCTGGCCACCACCTGATGGCCCAGAAGAACAACCACAAAAGTTCAGAGTTGAATGGGCTTCTTGTGGACATTCTGGCGACAATATTGTTGAAGAGGCATCCTATGACATAACTAACCTCATGCCTGGCAGAGAGTATGACATTAGAGTTGCAACCATTGGAGACAACAAACAACTTAGCAAGTTTGTTCAAACAAAACAGTACACAGGTGAGAGCAAAGATTGTTTTGCAAACGTTTGCTTTCTGTCTGTGTGGTTTTTGTAAGAGTTGTTCTACCTCCCTCATCTCAGGTGCATGTTGTTATTGATGGTTTACTTGATGTCTTTTTTTCTAGAACCAACTTCCCCTGAAAACTTGAGGGTGGACAAGGTTGACCATAAATCTGTCACATTGTCTTGGTACAAACCAGTTAACATGGACAATGTGTCATATTCATTCACCATTAAGTATTCCTGCAACGCAGAGCAAGAAGAGCAAAAAGAACAGAAAACTAACAACAGTGCTGTTATTTCCGGCCTCAAATCAGGAACATTATACACCTTTTATGTAGTCACCATGCTACAAAATGGCAGTACGAGCTTGAGAGAAACCTCAACACAACAACGCACAAGTAAGTCAGATTTTCAAACCTGAAGAAAATACCAATTGTGACTTTAAAAAACAACATAATTACAATTTGACAACTGTGAACAGTATCTTATTTAATTGTGTCTATTTTATTGCAGACTTGAGTCTGCAGAGTGTACTAGACAACTTGGGACTTACAGATCATCGTACGAACAAACTCACAATGGAAGGCGTTAAACAGATTGGTGAGAATGTTTGGCCTGAAAAAGTTCGAACACACCTTCCATCACAACTACAGCTCTTTTTAAAGAAGCTGTTGATGGCGAACATGACTGCTAGAAATCTCAAATGTTGCACTGGCCAACAGTTATCAGAATGCAGGCTTGCATCAAGGAATGAGCCATTTGGTCCAAAGGACATTAACCCTCTGGACCTCATAACTGCTCTGTTTCTTTGCTCAGATGGTATGTTACAGCAGGAGCTCAGTCAGAAAATGTCCTTGTGTCAATTTGCTGTTCCTCTCCTGCTGCCCAACCCTGAAACACAACAAAGCACTTTGATGCTGTGGGCCATGAGGGATATAGTTAAGCAGTTTAGACCTCACTGTCCTGGTGACCAACAAGAATTTGTGGAGCAAGGTATTGTAGATACTGTCCTCCCAATGATTTCTTTTGTCAGATGTGGAGCCAGCAGCTTGTCAAAGTCAAAGTTTCTAAATGAAGTTCTCAGCAATTCCCAACAGAGCCACAACACATTTGTGCACCATAACATGAGAGGTGGCAACATCCCAAAGATGATCTGTAATGGATTGGTGGAAATTAGTTGGTATCTGCCAAGTGGAAATGCAAACATAGATGTGTTCCCTGAGGCTTTAGCTCTGGCTAATCTTCGTGGAGATCTCAAGGATTTTCCAACACAGTTTACATTTCTCTGCCAAACCTCAGCTGCCCTTTTTGTGTTTTGTGATGATCTGGACTTGAATAAAAGTATTCCAGACATGAAACTTAAAAAGAAAACAAAACTCTTCATTGTGTCTAACTCTCAGTCTATGAACAATGATAAAGACGATTTCAAGAAACAAACTGCCGAGTTCCAGAAATACAGTGCTCAATTTATAAATAGAAACCAAACCATGAACGATGCAGATCTTGTGGAAAAGCTTTCGCTTGGAATCACAGAGCTTTTGAAGGCAGAACCCCTCAAAATGAAAGTAGACAGTATTGCAAAATTTGCAAGTAATTTTGGCATCCTCGTGGATGAAGACGAAGGTCCATGCAAGGCAGCAAAGGTTAATGCAGCCAAAATCACAAATGAGGTCTCTGACATACCCAAATACAAGAGCATCCAGCTACCTCTACAGGGGAAAACTTGGAAAAAACTCACTGAACTAGAGAAGGAAGAGTGCAAGAGAAAAAAAGCAGGTTCCAAAAACATTGAGGTTTACTTAAGAGAACTCAATCAAGAGAAAGATGAACTGAGAAAGGAGCAAATGGCAATTGGAATGAGTCAAGGCATCAGAGAATTCGTCAAGGGTTTGAAAAGTTCAACAGAGGAGCGCACATATTTCCTCAAGTGGATGAAGATCAGTCTAGACCACAAGTCGAGGAGTCAGCTGTATGAACACAGGAAGCAGTATAAAGAGCAAAGCCAGAAAGCCATTGAGAATAAAGAATTTCGATCCAATTTACAAAAGCTGATCTTGACCAGCTCCTTGGGTACGGAACATTTCATGAGAGAACTTGCCCAGCTGTATGAGGCATCCCTGGTCCATGAAACCACTTCAGAGTGGAAACAGGAAATTCAAGAACTTCCAAAAATCTGTGCTGAATTAATGTTGGTAGGTTTTCCACTAGAACTCATGGATGGAGATGCATCTAACATCCCAATAAAGTGGATAAGAGATGTTCTTAAAGAGCTTGACTCTCTCATCAAACCCAACAACAAGATCAGAGTAGTTTCAGTTCTGGGATCGCAAAGCTCAGGGAAGTCCACTCTCCTTAACACCATGTTTGGAGTTCAGTTTGCTGTAAGCAGTGGAAGATGCACCAGAGGAGCCTTCATGCTGCTCATCAAGGTCAAAGATGAATTCAGACATGTGATCAAGTGTGACTTTATCATGGTCATCGATACAGAGGGCTTGAACGCGCTGCATTTATCACAGATAACCAACAACTATGAACATGATAATGAACTGGCCACACTTGTGGTAGGACTGAGTGACATCTCCATTGTCAACATTGCTATGGAAAACAACTCAGACATGAAAGACACTCTGCAGATTGTAGCTCATGCTTTCCTTCGGATGAAAGGGTCCCGGAAGATACCCTGTTGTCAGTTTGTGCACCAGAATGTAACCGATATCTCTGCTCCAGACAAAAACCTTAGGGAACAGAATCTCCTGTTGGAAAAGCTGAATGAAATGACAAAAGTTGCAAGCAGGATGGAAAATATCAATGAATGTGCTTTCACTGATATCATCGCCAACAAACCTGAAGAGAACTGCAACATCCCTGGTTTATGGCATGGTAGTCCACCCATGGCTCCTGTCAATGAGGGTTACAGTGCAGCTGTAGACCAACTTAAACAGCAATTGAGCAACACGTTCAAGAAGCAAACTGTGGATGCAGAAACCATCCCTGATTTCTGTGAGTGGTTACAACATTTGTGGACAGCTATAAAGCATGAGAAATTCATCTTCAGCTTCCGCAATAGCCTTGTGGCTCAGGCATACAACAAGCTATGTGTGGAGTTCAACCAATGGGAGTGGACCTTTGAAAAACACATGTACAACTGGCTGGTAAAGGCAGAGATTGCGGTAGCAAACTACGGCTTGAAAGGTACTGAGGAAATATCTGGCCTGGACAGTGTCCTACTTCAGCTGAAAACGGATTTAGACAAAGAGTTAGAAAAGGCAGGTACAGAGCTTCTCGACAAAGTGACAAAATATTACAAAAGTGAGCAAGGAAATGTTGCTCTGATTGAGAAATACAGAGTAGAATTTGAGATTAGTGCAAAGCACCAAAAGAAGTCCATGACCAGAACTCTTGAGAGAAAACTAGAAGTGGCTGTGGATATGAGAAGATGCACATTAGGGATCAACAACAGAAACAATAGAGATACTGTGGAGAAAAAAATGTCTGACCTTGTTAAGAAATGCAGTAAAGAAAACCACCCAATGTCCAACCAGGAAATAGAAGAAGAATTCAAAAATATGTGGAACGAAACTATAAGGGAGTTGTCATTTGGCGGTTTAGAGCGTCACAATGTTTCCGAAGATGTCTATAGGGCTCTAGAAAAAAACTTGAGGAACTCAGGTTCAAATATTTGGAAGATGCTAACTGAGGCAAATCCTATTGACAAATGTGGGAAGGAGGAATTCAAATTGAAGAAAGATGGAAATGTTTTGACAAAGTCTATCAAGAAGACAGTGGACAAAGAAGGATATGGAAATCAAAAGATGATAAGAAACAAGAAAAAACTGTTAGCTGCTGAAATCATACGCAAGTCGAAGACCTTGATTTATAAAAAAGTGAAAGAAAGAATGGACTATCACTGCACTCACACTAAAGAATTACTTGAATTAATAGATGAGAACCTTGCTTGGCACAGTGAGTTGCACATCAGTGCTGAGATATCAGCGGCTCTGAAAATACACATCTGTGGGCATGCAGCGAGGGAATTCCAGAGCATGCATGATGCTTTCATCAGAAATAATGATCCACGACAAAATCTGGAAGAACTGAAGCCTCAGTATTTGGCTGACTTTAAGGACCTGTACCAGAGGAAAGATCTGTGCAAACGAAAGGCTGATGAGTTCACTGAGCTTTGTCTTCAACCTGCTGTTAGAGAATACATCTACAAACATTTGGGACAAGACATTCTGGAAGTACTTCAGTCGATCGATGGTGATGTGAATATTAGTACACGGAAACACTTTCAATTTAGCGTTTTTAAGCAGCTGATATCAGCAGACTTTTGTGCATTTACAAAGTACATTGATTATTATGAGGGATTCGTTTTTGAGTGCATACTTAATGCAGCAGTTGGACACTTTTCAGATGGACAAATTGCAAACATGGAAGTTGAACGCTTGGAGAACATCTGTAGAAAGATTAACCACGCTGTTGACAAGTCATTGAAGAGTAAAAGTGAAGACGACATGAAGGATCAGAATTTAAACACGTTAATTCAGGATTTACGTAGACAGTTGTCAGCCTGGCTGGTCATTCCCGATGGTACAACAGGGTTGACTTCAGGGATTGTCAAGAAAGAAGACTTCCTCAAAATGTTGACATTGTCTGTCATAAAAATTGAGGATTCTTTAAGAGAAGAGTTCTCTACAGATTCAGATGTGAAGAAGAAGTTGATCAAATTAAAGGAATGTCCTTTGGAAAAACTGAAGAGGAAGATGTTTGGCTGTGGTAAGATGTGTCCATTCTGCATGACCCCATGTGATGTAGAGGTAGAGGGTCATTCAACACATTCCTCTGTAATCCACCGACCTGTGGGACTTGGTGGGTATCAAACAAACGAGTCAGGAAAACTTTGTGAAAATATTTGCACATTTCTCATCAATGATAAAGAGGAATTCCATTGTGCTGAAACAAAAGGGAAATTCTCTTTGTTCTCGAAATATAAAGAATATTTCGAAGATTGGACCATAAACCCAGACAACACCGTCACAAACTACTGGAAGTACCTTTTTGCGAAGCATAGCAAGGAGTATTCAGGAATACATGATGTCTTACCAGCTGATATACCAGAAGACTGGAAAACAATCACAAGTGATCAGGCTTTGAAGAGCTTGGTAGAGTATTTTGACTCCCATATCTAACATTGCCACAATGCAGACTGTGTGCCAAAGGTACTGTTGATCCACACTTGTCTGGTTTCACCACAAGATAGGACTTCAACATTTAAGCTTCCATGTTCTCACTTTGTCATGCTAAGATGAATGAGTCCTGTCCTGCCTCTGTATTTTGAGTTCTTTTAGCAGTGTTTTAGCACATCATAGGTGGTTCGTTTGAACAGGAAGTGATTGTTTGAACATGAAGCAATTTCTTCTCAAGCAGACCAATGAGCTGACATGTATGTCATTTACTGCCGTCCTTTTTTTTTTTTTTTTTTACATTTCATTTGTACTGTCATTGTCAGTGTTATGTAACTTAATATTCTAATCGTTGGTCCTATTTGTGTGGATGCTTGTATAAACAGTGTGCAATACAGTATATGCTGTAATTTCAGATGTATAGCGTGTTTACCTAGTGTGAAGCTTATGTTAGCTAAAATAGAATAAAATCTAAGATGTATGTGCAAGTGCCGTATTATAATCATATATTCAACTATTGTAGAAATGCCTACCTTTTGGTTTCTTATAGGTATACATTGGTTTCTTCAAAGCGTACAAACTGCTGTATGTAGTATGAATCAGTAAGTCAAAGCTACTGGACCTTGTCATTTCACCAGCAATACTATTGAATTGCTAATGTATTAATATATTTTTTTGATATATATCTTCATGATTCATGAATGCATCTTTAACAGTTTTTTTTTTATTAAAGGCACAGCTAAGAGGATGCTTCACTTTTATGCCTTCATTAGACAGAGTTTCGCTGTTACATTGTGTTGCCGCGTACTTAGAACTGAGTACAACTCCAGCAAATAAATGACTGATGAATTGGAATAAAAAACATGATAACAAATCAATATGTCATCATTTCTTTATCATATGTAGGCCTTTACAAATATTATAACAATGTATTAATTTAGCATACCTAAAAGGGGAGGGGGGATTTGAACCTGTGATTTCTTGGTCTGCTGTGAAATACTCTACCACTGAGCTACAAACATCCAGTGATTCCAACACATGTTCACATCCAAATGTTTATTGCTTATTTTCCTGTTCATCAACATCAACAACTTACCTTTCCACAAGATCGATTTATATGAGTCTGAAAAACATGATGGTGTCATAGTGCACACCCAGCACGATGCTGTCAGAGTGTGCTGACCCAGAAGTAGGAGTCATTGCTTCAGCCCAAAGGAGGTTGTTGGACAAACATATTCAGTGCATGTACTGGAATAAGGAGTAAATATTCTTTATTATGAAAGATAAGGCAAAGATAGTCGTATTCCTGAGAAATCTGTGCGTAAAAGTCCTACATGTCAGATGTTCACATACATGTTGCTGCATTATATGGTCTCAATCTTAAAAAAAAAAAAAACTGGCAAAAAATCTCATAAACCCCAAAACTACATCAAAACTTATTTGATAGAAAATAGATTATCTATTCGAGTAACAGGATATTGTGGTGTGGCCTGTTGGAGAACATCTCATTAAAAAGGCTTCTGACATATTTCAGATAGTTCCATCGCTGGTGGCAGTTTAGTTAACTGCTTGCTGGGGTCAGAGTTCATCAACAGTCTTCTGTTGCGAAGCAAGCAGGTGGAAAAGTGACCTCTGTTGCCCACAGCAAACACAATGATGCTCTCACTCTGGTGTCACTTTGTGATGTCACCAGGAGGCTAGTGTTCATCCCTCCATTCTGGATTGATGAACTGCTGCAAGCGGCTCTCATCTGACTCACCTGGGGAAACACACACACAGGCAGACATGCACACATGAACACACAGGCAGACACACACAGGCAGACACACACAGACAGTAAAGGGAAAGTAGAGAGGAGGAGAGATCAGAGAAGCTTAAAACTGAGTAGATTACTCTTGTTAATGTTAGGAGGCTGGCTGTTGTAGCTAACTCTAACAGTGTTAGCAGGCTGGATGCTGTAGCTAACTCTAACAGTGTTAGCAGGCTGGATGCTGTAGCTAATGTGGGGGATTTTTGTGACCTCAAGAGAGGAGTCAACTAGGACGGGAGTTAGATGAGGAGAGGAAGACTTGTTTATCCCCATGTAAGGAATTAGGTGGAAGAGGAGGCTGGTTGGGTCCCATCCTCAGTAATGGGGAAAGAGTGAGCTGGGAGAGTCACTCCCTCCCGTTAGAATGTTCTTTCCAGAGAGGAAGTCAGGTCAGGATTACCTGATAGGGTGGTGTTGCTCGTTAGAACCACGGGTTGTGCAAGAATGGCCACGGGTTGTGCAAGAATGGCCAAGTGAGGGAGGACATCTGTTTATCTTGAACAAACTGTGTGTTGTCTGATAATTGCCAAACATATTTGTGTGACGTAGAAAGACTGTATAAAAGTTCTTGTCTATTGAATACATGTCAGACTTCTCTGGCTAGAGAAGCTCTGCGTATGATTCCAAAATACCTGGCAATAAAGACGAAAGCCTTTGCAATCAATCTCCTGACTCCAAGCCTGTTAATTCTTGCTACACTAAGAACCACTTTCGAGACTCCAACACTAACTCTAACAGTGTTAGCAGGCTGGATGTTGTAGCTAACTCTCACAGTGTTAGCAGGCTGGATGCTGTAGCTAACTCTTACAGTGTTAGCAGGCTGGATGCTAACTCTAACAGTGTTAGTAGGCTGGATGCTAACTCTAACAGTGTTAGCAGGCTGGATGCTGTAGCTAACTCTCACAGTGTTAGCAGGATGGATGCTGTAGCTAACTCTAACAGTGTTAGCAGGCTGGATGCTAACTCTAACAGTGTTAGTAGGCTGGATGCTAACTCTAACAGTGTTAGCAGGCTGGATGCTGTAGCTAACTCTCACAGTGTTAGCAGGCTGGATGCTAACCATCACAGGCTGGCTGCTCACTCTCAGACTGCACGTGGATCTTCAGGGACGCCAGGCGTGAGACCACATCGTCCTCCCCCTCAGCGTCCGCGTGGTTGAACCCTGTGTACCCCTCGTTATCCACACAGTACCTGATAAACCTGAAAACACAGTTAGAACAGTTTAGAATCACGTGGAACCGCATGGAGCCACTTGTAACACGGAAGAACACTTTGGAGTTAATGAGGAACACTGAGAAACATTTGATCTGTGTGCTCTACACATTCTAAAAAGAAGTTCCAGTTCCATTTTATTGTATCAAGTTCTTTTCCACTGTAAAGTAACTTCAACCAGACCAAAACGCCCTACGTCTATGCAGGTGATCTGATGTTCTGAACCGAGGTAAACAGCTGTAGGCTCGTACCTCTCCCAGGTAGGGTCCTTGTTGAGGATAACGGGGTTTCCCACCACAATCAGCAGGGCCTTGGCACGGGTCATAGCCACATTAAACCTCTGGGGAGGTCACATGACATAGGGGAGACCAGAGATCAGGAGTCTCTCACACACACTAACTTAAACACACACTCACAAACTCGCATACACACACACTCAAACGCACACGTTTACTTTCATGCTCACTTACTCACACAAACTTGTGTACACACACACACACACAATTCCACACTCACGTACTTGCATGCAAAGCCATTGACTCACCTCAACTGACTGCTACACACACACTTACACGCACATACACACACACAAACACACACACACACACCTATACTGTGGGTTTTAAGGTAGAGGATATCTGAATAACTGCCAAACCTTCTCGTTAGCAAGGAAGCCGATGTTGAAATCTTGGTCCATCTTGACGTAGTTGATGCTACTGCGGACTGTGGTAACCATGACGATCTTCCTCTCCTGGCCCTGGAACTCCTCCACAGAGCCCACCTGCGGAGACAAGTACACACACGCACACGCACACACACACACACACATGAACACACACGTACACCACACAGAGGAACTGATTTGGAACACTGAGGAACCCATATGGAACACTGAGGAACACATTAGGAACAGAACCTTCCACACAGGCCATGTAGGGCGCGGTAGCCGAACATCAGAAACTGACCTTCAGCTCCTGGATGTCGTTCCACTGGTTCAGTTCCTTCACTGACTTCAGAGCCTTCTGAATTTTCTCTACCTGAATAAACCAAATTATAGTACAATTTAAATGCTCCACACCAACATACACACCAGCCTACATTATGTATGATACTTAAAATGCTATAAAGATTTCAGAGATCTCAACGCTCTACAGGTGTGAGGCTTGTCTTCTCACCTGCTTCCTGTAGGGGGCGATGATGCCGATGTCTCTGGGTGACAGTTTGGGCAGGCCCTTCTTGCCCTGAGTCTGCATGAGCTTGGTGAGGTAGTCCACTAGCACCTCAATCTCCGAAACGTTGAAGAAGGAAGGGCTGTTGGCTTCTCTCTCGTCCTTCCCCATCACGCCGTGGAAAATTACTGGGAAGCCCTGGGAGGAACAGGAAGGTTACACACAGACAGGAAGCTCTCAGAGGAACAGGAAGGTTACACACAGACAGGAAGCCCTGGGAGGAACAGGAAGGTTACACACAGACAGGAAGCTCTCAGAGGAACAGGAAGGTTACACACAGACAGGAAGCTCTCAGAGGAACAGGAAGGTTACACACAGACAGGAAGCCCTGGGAGGAACAGGAAGGTTACACACAGACAGGTAGCCCTGGGAGGAACAGGAAGGTTACACACAAACAGGTAGCCCTGGCAGGAACAGGAAGGTTACACACAGACAGGAAGCTCTCAGAGGAACAGGAAAGGTTACACACAGACAGGAAGCCCTGGGAGGAACAGGAAGGTTACACACAGACAGGAAGCTCTCAGAGGAACAGGAAAGGTTACACACAGACAGGTAGCACTGGGAGTCTGTCCTGCACTCATGTGGGTGTCTCGATACATTAAGTTGATCAGGGTGTGTGGTGGAATTTTCAGAATATAGTTACAATGTATTTGTTTCATATAGATAGATCATGTAATGAACTGGGGCTTTGTAGGATGCAAGCTCTGTAGAATGGATGTAGCAGTTGGTCTTAAGGTATTTATGATGTTGTTTTATGATACCTAACTAAGAAACCAGAGGCACGGAGGTTGGGGGATTCTTGAGTTCCCGTGACCTAAAGGGAGAAGTTTAGATGGATCAGTTGATCTGACAGGCCTTTTGGCCGAGGAGATTGTGTCCTGTGTCCTGTTTGTGTTTCATTAAAGGTATTTTACTATCCTCATTTGGAGAGGGAGCTGTGACATCAAAGGACTTTGGACATTTGGCCTGGGGAATTATATTGTCTTACCTGTCACTGATCAGTGCTAGCCAATCACAGAGACCACTGCATTGATGGATTGACCATCTAGTAAGACCATCTGTTCCCAGTTCATATAAGGCAGTACACATCTGATGTTCTCTACCACTCTAACGAACAATCTGTATGTCCTCCGTTATGACTGGTCACAAAGTACTTTGTTTGATCTTATGTAATTGTACAAGCTAAATAAATTGTATTGAAACCACCATTCTGACTGTTCAAATCTACACAGTGCCTCTAGAATTTTCTTTGTCAGGTGTTTCCACCAGAATGATTCCAAATGCTGTGATACCTTGCTTTGGGTATGTTACAATGTATTCATTTAATACATCCAATTGAAACTAGTGCCCTTTTTTCACTTCTCTGCATATTGTTTCTGAGATTAAGATAATTACAGAAACATGTCTGAATTAGTTGATATATCTATATAATATATACAACTACATTGTTATAATGATGGATTCTGTCTCAGGGAATAGAGAGTGAAGGACAGCAAAATAAAGTTGATGCTGAATACTGTGATTCATTTGAGGGTAACTTCGTCTTCAAATAGGTCACCTTCTTAGGCAGGTATTCCCAGTTGCGATACGTGTCGCGCTCCCATTGGTCTGCAAACACCTGTAGTTCGTTGTCATAGAAGAGCTGATTGGGTATTTTCAAAATGGCAGGGTGGGACCTGAACAGAGACAGAGAGACAGAGGCTGATTATCAAACCAAAGAACGCTAAGAACGTACTTGCATTCTTAAGAAGAGTTGCCAAGCGTCTTGCGAGAACGGTCTTGCAAGACTGCAAGGACGGAGAACGATTTGAGATGCGTGTGTTCTTGCAATGACTTCTGGGAAATCAGATGTGTTTCCGCTGACCAAGTCACCATCCAATGCATCCTCGATAAAAGGGGTGGATCAAGAACATTTCCGGGTATTTTTGGCATTCTTGGTGACTTGTGTTCTTTGGAGTGGAACCGTACTTGGGCAATGACGTCAAACGAATTTGCAAGAACGGAAAAAAATGTGTATTGATAAACACTAAAAAACAGAGAGACAGAGGAAAAGACGAGCTCTACAGAACACAATCATACATCGAAAAGAAGGAACTGGAAACAAAGTCAAAAGTACTTTCAACAAGGGAAAAGAGACGGATCAGATGTAGAGTTGTGCACCTGTAGTTACGGAGTAGCTTGGTGACGAAGCGGCTGTTGTAGTGTCCCAGCTCTCCAGTCTTCTGGTACAAAGAGTTGTGCTTCATTAGCCTCTCTAGTAGAGACAAGCCTGGGGGAGGAGTAGGAAGGGGAGGAGTAGGAAGGGGAGGAGGAGGGGGGGAGGAGGAGGAGGGGGGGAGGAGGGGGGAGGAGGAGGAAAAGGTTGACATGGAGTTTTGTAACAGGCATGTGTTGACAACAGGAAGTGTAACAGTGTAACGTGTGTGAATGAGTAACCGTGTGTTGAAACGTAACATTGATTGGTTATAGGTCCTACAGGCTAGTATGTGGGGATGTCCAGGAGTAGGGGACAAGGCTGAGGTCTGGGTTGCACTGCATCTGCCCCAGGGGCATCATGTTTTTGACCAGTCTCAGAGAAATGCGTCATGAGTTGGAAACAACACATTCCTGTGGTCTAGAAGGAGAAGAAGATGGGCCAGAAGCCAGGGGGAGGAGCTAGGCGTTTTGTTTTGAGTCTCTATTTTCTCCTCCGGAGAAGGAAAGGAACAGAGACAGCAGGTCAAGCTGACCGTAGACTGATAATAACCATGGCCACAGGCTGCCTCATGCAAGGGTAAAGGGAACTGGGACAAAGAGTGGGACAACATTGGGAAATATGATTATGAAGGGAAGGGGAGCTTCCTCATATTGGCTATATAATGTGTTTGATTTGAGGAGTTGTCGTGGCGTGAACTGACAGCCTGTACGGACTGAAGGTTAGAATGAAGGATGTCCATAAACAGTGTGGAAGACCGAGGTCTAAGTGCCATTATCTGAGGGGGTGTAATCTGGTTTACATTTTTCATGAGAAATTGCTGCCAGAATTGGGAATCATCACACTCTAACAGTGTTTAGAAGGAAAACCCACAGAATGGGGGTCAGATGGCTGAGCGGTTAGGGCATCGGGCTATTAATCAGAAGATTGTTGGTTCGATTCCCGGCCATGCCAAATGACGTTGTGTCCTTGGGAAAAGCACTTCACCCTACTTGCCTCGGGGGGAATGTCCCTGTACTTACTGTAAGTCGCTCTGGATAAGAGCGTCTGCTAAATGACTAAATGTAAATGTAGAATGAGAGCCAGGATAAGGAGCTAGTTCTCCTTTTCTGAGTATCTGTCTCCTCCTCCTTCTCCCCTGGAGGGAACATAGTGAGAGGGTCGGGCCGACATTAGAGATAGGGGACTTGTGCATATGACGAATCATGGGAAAAGGGAACAAACTATGGAAAGATTATGATGCCATATTAGGAAATAATAGTATGGAGTGAGAGGGTATTTCCTCATATTGACTATATAATGTGCTGGGCTTTAGGAGTGTCTAGCTTTAGGAGTGTCTAGCTTTAGGAGTGTCTAGCTTTAGGAGTGTCTAGCTTTAGGCGTGTCTGGGCTTTAGGAGTGTCTAGCTTTAGGAGTGTCTAGCTTTAGGAGTGTCTAGCTTTAGGAGTGTCTGGGCTTTAGGAGTGTCTAGCTTTAGGAGTGTCTAGCTTTAGGAGTGTCTAGCTTTAGGAGTGTCTGGGCTTTAGGAGTGTCTAGCTTTAGGAGTGTCTGGGCTTTAGGAGTGTCTAGCTTTAGGAGTGTCTAGCTTTAGGAGTGTCTAGCTTTAGGAGTGTCTGGGCTTTAGGAGTGTCTAGCTTTAGGAGTGTCTAGCTTTAGGCGTGTCTGGGCTTTAGGCGTGTCTGGGCTTTAGGAGTGTCTAGCTTTAGGAGTGTCTAGCTTTAGGAGTGTCTAGCTTTAGGAGTGTCTAGCTTTAGGCGTGTCTAGCTTTAGGAGTGTCTAGCTTTAGGCGTGTCTAGCTTTAGGAGTGTCTAGCTTTAGGAGTGTCTAGCTTTAGGCGTGTCTAGCTTTAGACGTGTCTAGCTTTAGGAGTGTCTAGCTTTAGGAGTGTCTAGCTTTAGGAGTGTCTAGCTTTAGGAGTGTCTAGCTTTAGGAGTGTCTGGGCTTTAGGAGTGTCTAGCTTTAGGAGTGTCTAGCTTTAGGAGTGTCTAGCTTTAGGAGTGTCTAGCTTTAGGCGTGTCTGGGCTTTAGGCGTTTCTGGGCTTTAGGAGTGTCTAGCTTTAGGAGTGTCTAGCTTTAGGAGTGTCTAGCTTTAGGAGTGTCTAGCTTTAGGAGTGTCTAGCTTTAGGCGTGTCTAGCTTTAGGAGTGTCTAGCTTTAGGCGTGTCTAGCTTTAGGAGTGTCTAGCTTTAGGAGTGTCTAGCTTTAGGCGTGTCTAGCTTTAGACGTGTCTAGCTTTAGGAGTGTCTAGCTTTAGGAGTGTCTAGCTTTAGGCGTGTCTAGCTTTTTCTGTCTTCCTGTATCAACTGCTGCATCGCTGAATAAACCATCAGGTTGCCTTGATTTTGAAAGATATCCCACTCAAACTTTTTCTTTTGAAAACCCAAACCCTTCTGACGAACAAAAATATCTTGCACGTATTACTGGTTCTGATTGTAGTGTTACATGCGTTTATGTGTAGATAATAGACAGTCTTACATGTGTTTATGTGTAGATAAGACAGTGTTACATGTGTTTATGTGTAGATAAGACAGTGTTACATGTGTTTATGTGTAGACAATTAACTGTGTTACATGTGTTTATGTGTGGATAATAGACAGTGTTACATGTGTTTATGTGTAGATAGTTGACAGTGTTACATGTGTTAATGTGTAGATAATAGACAGTGTTACATGTGTTTGTGTAGATAATTAACTGTGTTGCGTGCGGCTCCTCACCCAGTCCGTGCTGGAGAGCGAGGGGCGAGCGGAGGATAGGGCCCAACTGCTGAGGGTCACCAGCCAGAACCAGCTGACCCCCCCTTGCCCGGAGCAGACCTGGGACACAGAATGAGGGAGGGAGGGATGACGGGAGAGAGAGGGGGATAGAGAGAGGGACAGGGGAGAGAGAGAGGGGGAGAGAGAGAGGGGGGGGTAGAGGGGGAGGGAGAGAGAGATGGGAGGGAGGGAGGGAGAGAGAGAGAGAGGAAGAGAGGAAGAGGGAAGGAAGGAGAGAGAGAGAGGGGAAGGGAGAGAGAGGGGGAGGTGGAAGGAGAAAAAGGGGGTGGGGGAGAGAGTGACACATAATGAACAAAATAGAAACTGTGGTTTCTGGTGCCTCAAATAGTGAGGAGAAGGAGAGATTGCAGATGGAGGCTGGTTAAGTGGTGGCGTTTGTTAAGATTGAGATCTGGGTGAACTGGGGTTTGAGGAGAAAGTAGAACATTGAGAGGAGTTCATCAGCACTTTAGGAGCCAGGGGATGCGCACGCATGATTGGAGTGATCAAGGACAGGTCAAACTGTGGGAAGAACCTTCTAGAAACGTCTAGATTGTTCCTCATATTTGTCTATATTATGGGATGCTCTTGAGTTTTCTATCGAGAACAGCTGGAAACACTTAGAAACCATAGCAACCCCTGCTCCCTTGCCTCTTCCTGGTCCAAACTAAACTGTAAACAGCAGAGTGTTCCCATAACAAGATACGCACACACAGAAGAGATCCTTCTCTAGAGATCCTTCCCTCCTTCCTCTCATGGCAGACCTAATGTATGCAGTTACATTCCATCCTGCTCAAACAGGCCTTGTCCTAACCCTAGGTTAAAGGGGACTCCATCTATCCTTAATACACTGCCACCCAATAATCAGCCTTCCACGACAACAACAAAACAGAAAGAGAGAGCAAGAGGGAGGGAGGGAAAGACGAGAAGAGAGAGATCTACAGAACATACTCTGTTTTAAAGCCTGTTTTAAACCATACATCGTAGAAGAGGGGTAGTCTGGGGGGGTAACCTGGGAGTTCTGTCTCTCACCTGCGACTGCGATGACACACTCGGGCTCCACGGCCTGGCCTGCCTCGTCCACGAACACGTGGGAGAAGTGACCAGCAGGAACCCCTCCAGACACCAGCCTGGAGCAGGAGGACAGGGGGACAAGGACGCAGAGACAGGACAGGGTCAGAGAGACAGGACAGGGTCAGAGAGACAGGGTCAGAGAGACAGGACAGGGTCAGAGAGACAGGACAGGGGACAGGGGGACAAGGACGCAGAGACAGGACAGGGTCAGAGAGACAGGACAGGGTCAGAGAGACAGGACAGGGTCAGAGAGACAGGACAGGGTCAGAGAGACAGGACAGGCTCAGAGAGACAGGGCAGGGTCAGAGAGACAGGACAGGGTCAGAGAGACAGGACGGGGTCAGAGAGACAGGACAGGGTCAGAGAGACAGGACAGAGTAAGAGAGAATGAATGAGTTTACTTGAATGTGATCCATAATAAATAACTAAGGAGTTCACTTATATTTGAACCTATAAGTCAAACTAGAGATTAAACTAAATGTAAAGTAGAGACATTCGGATTTACAGCTTACCCCAACACCCCCCCCTTACCCTCCTTCTCCATCCCATCCCACCCCCCTGTCCCCCTCACCCAACCACTCTCCGTACCTTCCAGCTGTCACCAGGGTGGTCACTAGGACCTTGTACTGCATCAGGACCTTCTTGGCCGGGAGCACAAAGCAGTCCTGGGTGGCGTCCCAGTTGCAGTGCCTCTACAACCACAAAGATCCAGACTGAAACCAGAATACAATATCTAGTACACAGTGTAATGCTGAGGAGTTTACTAAAGGAGCCACATCATGTACTAATAATGTATTCATCATCATGTAATAATAATGTATTCATCATCATGTACTAATAATGTATTCATCATCATGTACTAATAATGTATTCATCATCATGTACTAATAATGTATTCATGCAGTGGACGCTTTTATCCACAGCAGTGAGAGGTGGGGATTCTGACCAGCAACTTCTAGTTCTACAGTTGAATGTTCTAACCACTGAGCTTTACCCCATCCCCCTATTCCACAAAAGTAAGACAGGGTATGCCTCAGCGCTGGAGCGTTTGACTACAGATAGAGGTCAGAGGTTCAAATCCCCCCTGTACATTGTTTTGGATAAAAAAGCGTTAATGCTAAATGAATACATTATTAGAAGATGATTTGACACGTTAGATGATGTTGGGGTGAGGGTGGGGGTGAGGGCGGTCCTCACCAGCAGGTGTTTGGGTACGGTACCGGGGGCACGGCTGCTGGCGTACAGCCGGTGGACCCGGTGAGGGTCCAGGTGCCCCAGCAGGCGTTCGCACAGCAGGTCTGCGGCGCTGTTGGACGGAGCGCAGGCCAGGATGTGGGCCTTGGGGTCGGCCCGGTCCACCTGGGACACACACGCGGGGGGGGGACAGAACGCTTTAGTCTGATGTGGGGAGGCAGGGGTTGGGAAGGCACAGGAGAGACAGGATTGTTCAATGATTGTAGTATATTTTCGTTCATCAGAAGGTTTTTGGTCGAGAGAATAGTGTGGAATAGTGGAATATCTTTCTAAATCAAGTTAGTTTGATGGTTTATTCAGCAAAGCAGCAGTTGATACAGGAATACAAAAAACGATACAGACTTCTAAGATCCAGCACATTTTTATAGTCAACATGAGCAAATTCCTAGCCTGACGTTGTCATACTCATAATTCTAGTCAGAATATGAGTCTGATAACTCTCCGTTGGGCTGTGAGTATGGGGCGTGTTTCAACCGAACTCGTAAAACTAATGCCTCTTCGCTCAATTCGATAGACCTACAACCAATCAGAGCAACGTAATATGTCCATCATCGAATAAAGCCTGCCCTGACAATTTCATTGTCCGAACAGCTCCTGCTCGGACATAGTTTTTCCCCAACCAAGCTTCCCCAGACCCAACTTCCCGACCACATTTTTTTGGTGGGCGGGGCTAAATTGGGCTGGCAGCCAGCCTAGAAAATTCCCCCTCCCTCCATAAAACTATTTCCCAATACTACCCTCACAATTCACCCACACTCAACTCCCTTATTCATGACTCATCATGTGCACAAGCTCCCTATCTCTCCACTGTCCGCTCGACCTGCTCTCTCTGTTCCCTTTTCTCCTTCGTCGGAGGACAGGGTTACTCCCCAAGAGATAGGTTAGGAGAACTGGCTCCTGACCCTGGCCTCTGTTCTGAGTTTTCTTCTTCTGGACCCTGGCAATCGCTCTCGACTCTCGCTCATGACTACCCATTAGCCAATCAGAACGCTCGTACCGTCGTTGCCATATAATAATACTTAGTAAATTTAGAATCCAACTGAACTTAGTTACTCTGTTAATGAAGAGACGGACAAAACACATTTTATTCATCACTGCCCAGCCCAGATTAGTCCACTGTACTCAAGTCTAGTCTAGCCCAGCCCAGGTTAGTCCACTCTAGTCCAATCCAGTCTTTTACCTGGGTCATGGCTTCCACCAGGGTGATGGTCTTGCCGGTGCCTGGTGGTCCGAAGACAAGGTAGGGGGCAGGCTTGGAGGCTCCGGCCACGATGCGCTGGATCACAGCATACTGCTCGGGGTTGTCCTCCAGCTGGCGGTTAAACATCCTGCATACAAACCCAGTACACACCTCTCTTAACACAGCCTCACAAACACAGTACACACCTCTATCAACACAGCACCACAATCAGTACACACCTTTTACAACTAGTACAGAGAAACGCTAAGAAGATCCCTGAATGCGAGAGAGATCTGAGAGAGAACCAGGAAAGGGAGGGAGAACCGGAGATGCTAAGAAGAACCCTGAATGCGAGGGAGAACAGGAGGGAGAACCGGACCTGAGTTTGGGCAGGGGGGTCTCTGTGCTGGCCGAGGCCCTGGGGAAGAGCAGGTCATCCAGTCGGTGTAGGGTCGCCAGGTCCACGGCCCGGTGCTGGAGCTTCAGGGGATAGCGGTTGAGGGTGAACTCCACGTCGAACTTCATGTTACTGAGGAAAAACTGCAGAAGTCTGGGAGACACAGAAATGTTACTGAAGAAGACCTCCAGAAGTCTTGGTTCTGTCCGGACAGAGAGTGTTCAAGAAGTCGGACCCCCATACAGCTCCGAAACAACAGATGATTTATTGTACAGTCATGCAGATAGGGTTGGGTTAAGACTAGGGTTGGAGTTAGGGTTAGGGTCCAGCTCCAGGGCCAGAGTTTAGGTTAAGGATCAGGCTTTAGATTGAGGAAATACGGTCAGGGTTAAAGTTAGGGTTAGGGTCAAGGTTCAGGGTGAAGATTTAGGGATCAAGTTAGGGTCAGGTTCTGGAAGCTATCCTACCTCTTAGAAAATCCCATTTTAACTCTGTCCAGCTGTACTCTGTAGACGTAGCCTGTGTAGACGGTGATTGGCTGGACCTTTTCCTCCGCCCGAGACACCTTCAGGCAGTCTCCTCGGAGGACAGACGGCCTATTCTCAGCCACACCAGGCACCTGGCGGGGCAAGAACACATGGGGCTGTTTGATTTAAATCTACGTTTATGGATGGGATCGGTTGCACTGCCTGGTAGCTTAGCCCCTAGGTTATGTAGCACACATCAAGTGCACCTCAACTTTTCATGGTGATGCAAACAGTGTTTGACCCTGGTGGGATCATCGACATGGCTCTCATGCTTTCAGAACTCAGAGGAGCACAAGAAGAAGAAAGAGAGGGGCAGGAAATGAAGGGAGACTAAATGGAGAAACAGGAAATAGTTTGTTAAATGTATTGTTGCTTGCTTTCCTCCAGGTAAACTTTCGGCGATCACGTTTTTTAACTGTAATTTATTTACTGTAACTACATGCTGTTCCGGGTCTACCCACTATCACTTCTGTGCTTTTCACAATGTATGCTTCATGTTTTGGCTACCTGCAATGTTTTGGGGCTATCTCGTTGTTCATGATCATTGACCTATCCCCTGTCTGTAAAGCTCTTTCTTGTAAGTCGCTTTGGATAAAAGCATCTGCCAAATGAATGTAATGTCAATGTAAAT
The DNA here is from genome assembly GCF_021917145.1 of Hypomesus transpacificus. Taxonomy (NCBI): domain Eukaryota; kingdom Metazoa; phylum Chordata; class Actinopteri; order Osmeriformes; family Osmeridae; genus Hypomesus; species Hypomesus transpacificus. Next base: position 861,631 of record NC_061068.1, on the reverse strand, counting down.
GGGGGAAGTGTGTGTCTCTTTACCCGGAGGATCAGCAGCTTCTTGTTTGTGTGATCCTGAGTCATGGTCTGACCACGCAGGTCATACCTCCTGATGTCCACCTCCATCTGGATCTCCTCTAGGTGCAGCAGCAGGTGGAAGCGCTGGGAGTAGTTCTTCATCCTCAGGGGACAGAAGAGGAGGGCTCTGAGGGGACAGACGGACGCAGGGACAGAGAGGACGGGTAGAGGGACAGGGAGGGAGGGTGGACAGACAGACAGGACAGGGAGGGTAGAGAGACAGACAGGTGAGGGAGGGTGGACAGACAGACAGACAGGTGAGGGAGGGTGGAGAGACAGACAGGACAGGGAGTGTAGAGAGACAGACAGGTGAGGGAGGGTGGAGAGACAGACAGACAGGTGAGGGAGGGTGGAGAGACAGACAGGACAGGGAGGATAGAGAGACAAACAGGACAGGGAGGGTAGAGAGACAGACAGGTGAGGGAGGGTGGAGAGACAGACAGGACAGGCCAGGGGAAGGGAGTGTTGACAGATGGAAAAAAAGGCAAATAATGTGTGATTCACTTTTACTTCCTTAATCCACAGATGCATCGTTGTGAGTGTCAGATGTCTCTCTTTAATGGGTCAGGGTTCGGTAGAGAGCAATGTGAGTAAGCTGAACGTCTTATGAGGGTCTTCTTTCACCTGACAGATGGCAGTTTCTGTCTGGCTGCATTTGACAAGTACTCTGAATCCTCCATATTCTGCCGGGACAAGTCCTTCAGGTAAAGAGGATAAATATAGTCTCCAAGTTTCACGGTCGGTCTGAGACGATGGACCACAGAACTGTGAGGAACACAGAGAAAAGATGAGTTCCTTGAGTCTGACCACCAAAGTCCTGTTAGAATTAACTTGGTACTTGTAACATGCACCATTTGCATGTCGCTTGGGATAAAAAGACATCTGCTTGATGACTAAAACATCAATCGTAAACACTTTGCTCGTCACCTCTCAGGGCGTTCCCCCTCCACGATCACCGTGTTGACTGGCCTGCGGATGGCTACCTGGTAGGGCCGGTAGGGCTCCACGGGCCCCAGCTCCACCCCCAGCGCGCCCCGGGCCCAGGCCTCCATCTCCCTGAGGATGCAGAAGGGTTTGGACCCGGGCCGGTCGGGGAAGAACTCAAAGTACATGGTGGCAGGGAAGTGTCCGTAATGATGCAGGCGGTACTGCACCTCCACCTTGTAGCTCTCTCCTTGGGGAGGAGAAAGGAAGGGGGGGGGGGGGGGGGGAGTGAGGAGGGAGACACTATGTAGACGGTTGAGTAGTGTGTGTTCACAAGTGTGTGCATTGCTGTGTGTGTGAGTGTGTGTGTGTACTGTGTAGGTGTGTTGAGTTGGCTGAGCGGTTAGGGAATCGGGCTAGTAAGGTTGCCGGTTCAATTCCCAGCCGTACAAAATGACGTTGTGTCCTTGGGCAAGGCACTTCACCCTACTTGCCTCGGGGGGAATGTCCCTGTACTTACTGTAAGTCGCTCTGGATAAGAGCGTCTGCCAAATGACTAAATGTAAATGTGTGTTTCCTCACCAGGGCTGAGGAGCAGAGGGCTGGTCCGGGTCACCCTCCTCTCGTCCAGCAGGGTGAAACAGCTCATGCGATGCAAGGCGGTATAGAGGGTGAATTGGACACTGCCCTTCCCCTCGTTCAGGATGTGGAACTTCACCGCAAACAGCTGCCCCAGGCGGCCCACGCTGACGTGGATCTTGCCTTCGGTCACCGCGGGATCTGAGGTCATCACTATCCCCCCCTTGTCAGAGGTCAGCTCCTTCCTGGGAGGCAGACAGACGGAGGGATGGAGGGAGGGATGGAAAGACAGAAAGAAAGGTTGGAGAGGCGGAGACAGGCAGACAGACAGGTACACAGGCAGACCGGGAGTCAGGTAGCTAAACGGTTAGGGAGTTGGGCTAGTAATCAGAAGGTCGCTGGTTCGATTCCTGGCTGTGCCAAATGACGTTGTGTCCTTGGGCAAGGCACTTCACCCTACTTGCCTCGGGGGGAATGTCCCTGTACTTACTGTAAGTCGCTCTGGATAAGAGTGTCTGCTAAATGACTAAATGTAAATGTAGACCGACGACAGACAAACAGATTCCGAGACAGACGACCAGACAGGCAGACAGATTAAAATAAATAATATTTTTCATGCCAAGTGATGGAAACGAAACAACTACAGCGTCTAACTAACTTTCAGAAAATGTCATACTCTTCAACAACTCATCTGAAAACTACCATCCAATTTCAGGAAACCTCCACCCCAAACCTGCTCGTGTGATCTCGTCAACACAACTCACCTGTTCATCTTTAGTGTGTTGAGGACCTCTTTAGCCAGCCGCTTCTTGGGAGTCAGCAGCAAGGTGTCTGGGTGGTGGGCGGGGTAGGAGCCAGGGGATGGGGTGGAGCTCCTTGCCCCTCCAGCCACATGGGGTGTGGCTGTCCCTGGGCTCCCCTTCTGGCCTCCCCGTGGCCTCCTCCACTGGTCCCCATAGTAAACCCGAACCTTTCACATTGTTAGAGATATTACAATATCTGTACCTGTGTGATCATATCTGCTCAATGCATTCTTCCCTTCATTGTTTTAATATCTATGGAGCCAGGTTAGGAGGTTGTCAGCAAGACCGAGTCAGGTTAGATGTGTGTGTGTGTGTGTGTGTGTGTGTGTGTGTGTGTGTGTGTGTGTGTGTGTGTAGTCACTACAGCCTGGGGAAACTTGGCAGAGCTGAACCGTGGCTGTGTGGACTGTGAGGAAAAATGAAAAGGCTGCCAAGGTTCTGTTCCCCACCAGAAGCAGCTGCGTCGTTGTGATACCAAATTAAGTCTTATTTGGGGGGAGGGGGCGACATTTCTGTAAGCCACATAAACTGTAGAAAGTTGATCATTCTGCGTGCTTTCTGCTTTTGCTATACCCTCTTCTGCTATCCACAGTGCTGTCATATATTATTTATTGAATTGAAGACAACACTCTCCAATGTTTTCTGTACCCTTCAAGAAGTAATCCACCACATCATCGACAGGAGACCGAGGTTTAGCGGTGGTAGCGTACAGTTGGAATGCCAACGTCCCCCGCTATAACCAGCGTTAAAATCCAAACCTATATAGGCCTTTAGTTGACTGATTTAATCATATTCCTAAATAAATAAATGTGTGCTTACTACATGGTGTGTGGATGTACAGCACAGGTTATAAAACGCGTTCCAGATGTCGTACCTGAGATTCGACGTTTATGTGTAATTTCCCCTTCTTGATGTAGGCTTTGTTGAATTTTTGAAGGGCATAGATAACGGTGGAGAAGTTAGGGTATATATAGCCATCTCTGGAAAATACAAGATAAACGGTTGAACATATTTTAAACATTTTTTTAGACAATAGGGAATAGGCAGTTGCCCCAAATACGCAGTTAGCGTTACCTGTTTTTAAATTCCAAGTTATAAATGTCACGAAGTTCCTTCTTATTCGTTTTCGATGTTCTCTTTCCCAGGAATTCAACGAAGTCCAGTCCGGATTCCAAACAGTCCTGTAGAGATGGCATGTTGCGCCTAAATTCAGGTTGTTAGAATTGCTATGATGTAGTATGTGATTATGTATTGGTAAAGTCCAAATATTATGTCCACGGACCAAATAGTTGACGTCAGTCGTAGGCTAGAGAGGGCATTCTGGCGGCGCTGTTGATAAACGCGTTTTACGTACCTTTGCGCAGTTTACCAAATCCCTATATCCCGCATCACTTCAACGTCGGTTATGAACACCCATCCGTACTTTACACTGTCTGAGCTGGGTTAGGGCTGCTGAAACGATCCAACATGTCACGGGGATAGGGCAGGTCTGAAAGACGCAGTACTGCGTAGCCAACTGTCAGAGTTTAAATTAAATCATAGTAGACACCCAACCTAACAAAACAATAACTGCCAGACTATCATTCCTTTTAATTTTCCTCCTTTTTTTTAATTGAGTGACGGCTCTTCTTCCTTGATGCGTTAAGATAAGAGTTCGTGTCTCCCAAAGTCAAGAAGTTATCGACGACCCATAAGCTTGTTACACAAGACACGGAGCTACCGTGTGCATGTGGAAAGATTCAACAGACATAACAGGAATGCAATTCTGAAGTGCGTCTATGCTTAATAAGGAACTTTCACTGAGGCAACTGATGCACAATAATCGTTTAATGTCTATAATAACAGTTTAACACACTATAGTACACAGGAAATACGATAGGATGACATGTCTGCTGTGGATACAAACTGTTGTGGGCTATCAGCAATAATCAGTGTGCTTTATGAAGTCATAAACGATCACCTTTATTGAACAGGGTTGCCTCTGAAGTATTCTGCATAATAGGAAGCAGGTGACTGTTTGTTCCTTCTCACCTGACTAGCAAAGAACGTTATCTGAGAAAAGTAGCAGGCAACCACAGACTGGTTAAATATATGCAGCATTTACATAAAGTACACATTTGGCACCAACTCACTTCCATCCAACATCAATTAGATAGATTATTTTTCATACTGTGACAAAACAACCCTCTGATGATCACAATAATTAAAACATAGTATTTGGTGCAACATTAATTTATTCCGTTTGAATAATAAATGTCTGTTCTTACATTTTTTCGTCATAAAAAAATACAGCCCAAGCTGAAGAAAGGCCAGAGGACTGAGAGAGTGAGCAGCCCTGGAAGGATCCACATCATGTGAGTCTGATACATAAACCAGCCTGACAGTCTGATATAACAGATAAACCAGCCTGACAGTCTGATATAACAGATAAACCAGCCTGACAGTCTGATACATAAACCAGCCTGACAGTCTGATACATAGACCAGCCTGACAGTCTGATATAACAGATAAACCAGCCTGACAGTCTGATATAACCGATAAACCAGCCTGACAGTCTGATACATAGACCAGCCTGACAGTCTGATATAACCGATAAACCAGCCTGACAGTCTGATATAACAGATAAACCAGCCTGACAGACCAAGCTCTGAGTCATCTTCCCATGACTGCCAGGCTATTTTACCAGACTACAAAAAAAAAACGAATGGGGACAGATATTCAGTCATCAAGGGCAAATAAGGGAGGTAGCCGACTTCTCTAGCCAAGCCTACAGGTAAACAAGGGCGTTGGGGTAGTTCTGAGCTTCAAGATTCCAGACAGGAACACACATACATGAGGGGGGAGGTGGTGTGTGTGTGTGGCATGCATAAGTTATAGAGGATAAGTATTCAGGTTGCATATTGTCCTTTTGCTCTAAAATGATGTTTTGAGTGAAGATGGTGAGAGAGGTGTTTGCAGGATGCTGACATGGCTGGGGTGAGGGGAAGATGGGGTGAGGGGGTGATGGGGTGATGGGGTGATGGGGTGAGGGGAAGATGGGGTGAGGGGGTGATGGGGTGAGGGGAAGATGGGGTGAGGGGGGTGAGGGGGTGAGGGGGTGATGGGGTGAGGGGAAGATGGGGTGAGGGGGTGATGGGGTGAGGGGGTGATGGGGTGAGGGGGTGATGGGGTGAGGGGAAGATGGGGTGAGGGGGTGATGGGGTGAGGGGGTGATGGGGTGAGGGGGTGATGGGGTGAGGGGAAGATGGGGTGAGGGGGTGATGGGGCTGTGACTTCCTGGGTCTGTCTGTCTGTGTGAGGTGGAGCTAGGTGTGAGAGTAAGACCCCAACTTTCACAGTGTCTCTGAAGGCATCGTTTGTTCTCAACAAAATAAAAATAAATTGACCCAGAGCTAAACCGTACAAACGTTTCAATGCAAAACCATCAAAACCATCAAAATCCGACAAAACAAAAACGTGTTTTTTTCAGTCAGAAAAAAAACAACAACAATACATCACACGCTAGATCACCTGCTTGTTAATATACCTCTCTCTCTCTCTCTCCCTACCTCTCTTTCCCTACCTCTCTCTCCCTACCTCTCTCCCTCCCTCTCTCTCTCTCCCTCCCTCTTTCTCCCTACCCCTCTCCCTCCCTCTCTCTCCCTACCCCTACCCCTCTCCCTCCCTCTCTCTCCCTACCCCTCTCCCTCCCTCTCTCTCCCTACCCCTCTCCCTCCCTCTCTCTCCCTACCCCTCTCCCTCCCTCTCTCTCCCTACCCCTCTCCCTCCCTCTCTCTTTCCCCTCTACCTCCCTCTCTTTCTCTTTCCCCCCTCCCTCCCTTTCTCTTTCCCCCCTCCCTCCCTCCCCTTTCTCTCTACCTCCCTCTCTCTCCTTTTCCCTCTCTGTTTGTCAGTTCGTACAGTAACACTAGGCGCAGGGCAGACGTCTCTAGGCGTTCTGCATCTCCTTGCCGATCTTGTAGCTGAGGATCTTGTTCCAGTCGATCTTGGTGCGTGTGACTGGCAGCTGGCGGCGTAGAGCCTTGAAGGTGGTGTCAGACATGGTCTGGTAGTTCTCACTGATGGCCGTCTGGACAAGACATTCACAGTTTATTATTTTATCAGACACTCATTTTGATCAAGTGACTCACTGATGCTACATTTACATTTTGTTAGAAGATGTTTTTATCCAAAGCGATGTCGAAAAATAGTTTAGTTCACGTTCTGAGGGGAATTAAGTTCTCTTTCCATCAGTTAATCCAGCAAATACCTTTCTAATGTTCTTTTCCATGTGTTCTTACAGGCTAAACATTGCATGAAATTCAGTAAATTCTGTTTAAATCAAGTTACTGTTTGGTGGGAATTTGGAGTGTGCCCATTGCCCATCTAACAGCAACATACCTGGTATTCATTCTCTTGATCTTCAATGATTTTCACAAACTCCTTTGCAGCTTGAGTTTCATTCTGTGTAAACAGAAAAAGAGATTCGTCCAAAAATGCACCTTTGGTTTGATGATCAAAACGTTACCGCAAAGCCCCCCGTTCCCTCGGAGCAGAGAACTCACGTTGACCGTCATGGACTCCTGGATGTCTTTGTGACTGACCAGCTGCACGTTTCCATCCTCATAGTAATGCACCTGAACACAGACACACAACTCAGACCACAACACAACCTCAGCCTCTTTCTGTACCTGGTAAATACAGATCACTCCTCGACCACACACACGGCTTGATTTGTTAACTGTACTTTCTACATGTTGCTTTGGATGAAAGGGGTGTTAAATGACAACCGTTTGTTATCTAATGTAGTTTGACTCCCAGAATTCAAATGAAAAAAAAAGGACAAAAAAACTATCCATTCACCTGCCTCCCATTATAAAACAGCAAAGTCTTTCTAGACCAAAATATGGCCTCTCTCATTGCCCCTCTCCTGATGTCCTATGTCCTCTTAGAACCATGGGAGCTTCGGGGTTCTACGCCCCCACTGGAGGAAGATCCAGCCAGTCCAGGTTAGCTACCAGACAGGTTGTTCCTGCAGGTTACCTGTACTACGGTTGTAAACCAGTTACCTGTATTTTCAGGACTCCCACAACCTGAGCGGTGGACTGGGAGACGCTGAACTTCCATTCAGACCGACAACGGCCATTCCTGAGAACAGACACAGGATCATTTTTGTTTACCTGCTAAATAAATATGGACAGACACCCAAATCCTGGGCAACCCTGGTCCTCAGGGACCACTGTCCTGCATGTTTTAGATGTTTCCCTGCTCCAGCACACCTGATTCAAATGAATGGTCATTACCCGGCTTCCACAGAGCTTGATAACGACCCATTCATTTGAAACAGGTGTGCTGGAGCAGGGAAACATCTAAAACATGCAGGACAGCGGCCCCTTAAGACCAGGATTGCCCACCCCTGCCTAAAGGTGTCTGTTTCCCAGACACCTCTAGATTAAGAGAGATTTCAATGAAGATCTCGATTGAAAAGGTTTTTAGTCTAGGACTAGGTTTAACCCATCCCTGGGGAATTTGGGTTTGTTATTCTATCATTATTATGTTTTTGTTAACCCATGCCTATTGAATTAACAATACAAGCAAACAATCGTGATGACAGTGCTGAATCATCTGTTGGGAATGTAGTCCACCTACCAGAAGTTTTTGGGTTGAAACTGATGGCCTTCGATGCAGGCAATAATGGTTTTCTGGCCATCAATGGTTTTCCCATAAACCTATGAGAGATGATGCATTTTAGAGAGCTTCTGTCCTCAGCCAGGGATACTTAACTTTGCAGATAATCAAGTCTACATATCCTGTAACACAGCTATACAGACTATTCCATAGGACCCACACGTACATCACTGGAATGCATCCATCCTACGCTGATCTATATTCATGAACGCTGTTATCCCAAGCGATATACTAAGGGGAAAGGGCCCAAGGTAAATTCATGAACTAATTATTTCTAATTCTTTGCTCTATTGACATTTTCCTAGCAGCCTATCTAAACCTATAATCCATACTCTATACCTATAACAAAACTATCTAAACCTATGCTTGATAGTCTAAACCTATCGTAGCCTATCTAACCCTGTGTAGTGGTAGCACGCACGGTGCAGACTCCGCTGGGGTAGTGCTCCTTGACGTAGGCCCTGAGGGCGTCGTCACAGGCGTCTCTCCAGGCCTGCAGGCCTGCCTCGCCCTCGTGGGGCTGGGGGTCGCTGGCCTCCTTCCTCAGGTGGTCGAACTTGAAAGACTGCCTGCTGCGGGGGTCGAAGAACCGCCCGTGGCCCAGGTCTCCGTGCTCGGTGATGAGAATCTAGGGGGGCGGGGAGAGGGGGGGTGGAGTGGGGTTGAAGAGGGTGAGGAAGTGGAGGGGGGTTGAAGAGAGTGAGGAAGAGATGAAAAGGAAAGAGTATGTATGTGGGAGTGAGAGAGAGAAAATATAGAAATTGTGAGTGAAGTGTGAAAGAGAGAGAGAGCGAGAGAGAGACAGATTCATTACCACGTGCCCCTGATTTGATAACACTAATTTACACATCCCTGCAGTCTCTTCACAGATGAAAGAGGAAAACTAATTTGGACTTGAAAATGTTTCCTCCACAATGACTCACCTGATCCTCCTGACCATCTATTTTGGCCAGAGTGAACTGATCCATGTTGTACTGTGCAAAGGCACTGTTTGAAAGAAGGGGAAAAAACATTAACAAAACAACAATGGAACACTTTCATGCACAGAACTACCAACTTTACACAGAACCAGACCCGAATAAAGGATGATCCAGAACTTACTGTGCTGCACCCTCCCTAAGCAGATTGTCATTGTTGAGGAGTAGTCTAACATCTGAAAACAGACAACCAGCATCATTAGCTAGAATATTAATAATGATAAATAAACACAAAAATAACAGGGTTTAGGGGCTTGAACCCCTTAATAATGTACTTATTTAGCAGTCACTTATCGGAGGCCTGCAACCTTGATCTGGAGCCCAATGATCTACCACTGACCTACACCCATCCCTGAGCTACATCCATCCCTGAGCTACATCCATCCCTGAGCTACATCCATCCCTGAGCTACACCCATCCCTGAGCTACATCCATCCCTGAGCTACATCCATCCCTGAGCTACATCCATCCCTGAGCTACATCCATCCCTGAGCTACATCCATCCCTGAGCTACATCCATCCCTGAGCTACATCCATCCCTGAGCTACATCCATCCGCAGGCTTTAGGGAGGTATGTCTACTTTGTTTCCAGACAAAGTGAAGGCCTAATGAAGGCCGCAAGTACACACAGTGCAACAAAGACAACCCTCCAGGGCTTTCTATACTGACTCACCATTGGAGAGAGAGAGAGAGACACAGTGAGAGAGAGAGAGAGAGAGACAGAGAACTGACTCACCATTGAAGACTTCATTGAACTCTCCTGGTGGGGCATGGAGGACAAAGTTAGCCGCAATGCGGACCTGGTTGAAAGGAAACGTGATGGTTAGGTGTTTGGCTTTACAGTATGACAGTCAATAGACACGGCACAATAGGGATTGTGTCCCCTGACACAATGCAAGCGGCGTGTTCTCAGCTTGGCCACTAGAGGGAGACAGAGCAGTCATCTGGGTGGTGTGAGGCTGCTGTGTGTGGCCACTCCTTAGATGGCAGGGTGGCAGCCCCAAAGCTTTTCTTAGATTCTCTAACGCCTGATTGATCATGTGGTGTCAGGAAGTCAGCCAGAGACAGCAGAGCTGGGTGGAGACTTCTTCGGTTAGCTAATGTCTCAACTGCTTTATTGTCTAGTCAGCAGACAGTTTGACAAGTATTTTCAAGTCTGCACAACATTTACAGTCACAACCACATTGATTGGTTGTAAACGCTACATTGTGTTTCCATGATCTGGTGCAATCTTCCAATCCGTGCACAGCTGGTTTAACATGTACACTGAGTGCTTGACAAAGATTTAAATGAGGAAGCAGGTCAGAAAAAAAGTGTTTTCCTCTCTGCAAACAATCTGAAATGGCATAAGCACAAAAACGAAGTGCTATCTTTAACATCCAGCTGGTATGAAGTTATGGGTCTACGGCAGGGGAGGTTAGGAACGCAGAGGGCTGAGGCTAGGAGGCCTGGACGTGTTCATGCATGTTGTCGGAAATATCTGGCGTTTGGGATAACTCCCGAAAGTAGTATTTATCCCTGAACTAACAAGGGAGTGGTTCTAATTCCTGATATTTACAACTTCAAAAAACTCCCGATTTGCTCTAGGGGCAGGAAACTTGCAGGTTAATTAGTCGAAGTGTTGACATTGGGTAATTTTGATGTTTTTACTACCGGCAGGGTTTGAACCCTGCCGAGGAATGTCTTCATGTAGACCAGGGGTGTCGAGCTCCGGTCCTCGAGGGCCGCTGTCCTGCATGTTTTAGATGTTTCCCTGATCCAGCTCACCTGATTCGAATGAATGGTCGTTATAACAACCCTTTTAATTGAATCAGGTGTGTTGGAGCAGGGAAACATCTAAAACATGCAGGACAGCGGCCCTCGAGGACCGGAGTTCGACACCCCTGATGTAGACTGAAGACTAGCAGGAAGTCAGCTAGAGCTAGCCATCTTGATAGCTGGTAAACTTAGAAATCAATTTTCGTGGAAACAAACCAAAACCACACGAAGCATTCAGAAAGCGACAGCGAAAGCTGGTTTGTTTAGCAGAGTGCCTAGTTAACGTACATCTCAAAGTCCCTAAAACGAACTGATTCCGGAAATAAAAGCCCAAAATAAACTGTCAAAAATAGCTAATGCTAGCTTTCATAGGTTTTAGCTATAGATAGTTGTAGCTAGCTAGGCTAGCTTCTCCAGACTCACAGCTCGCTAAACATACACATATGCACAATAAACACACGCAACTGACATTTGCAATTATGTTCAAATCTCATCATAGTTTCAGTATTGATACCTTCTCCTCCTCGGTGAGTTGTTCTTCAAAATCAGCCATCGTTGAGATGATCTCTAAAGCCTCAAACAAGTCTATTTGTCTGGCTAAGCGCCGCTGCCCTGACAGGACTAGGAAGCGGATGTCTACTGCATCACGTGTCCCCTCTGTTTACAGACATCCGGAAAATGATGGAGGACGCTACTAACAGTAATCCTCAATCTCTTGGATTTACAGATAAATTAAAATCATGGCTTTCATGGTCATGGACGTACATATGCGGGATTTGGTTTGTTATGGTTTTGACCATGATATATATTCTGAGGAGCCCTCTGAAACTGCAAGATACGCTCACCTCAGGTTGGTAAATGCAATAAATACCTGGCTAGCTAAAGCTATGTATCGTTAGCGATGTAGCTCGCTGTGTACACAATACGTTTGACAGCGTGAGAATGTTTGACAGCTCCGTGGACCGGTCTTCGGAACGAGTCGTGCTTCCAGCTGGCTCGCTTAGTTAACCACTCATTTAGCAGCAGGAATATTTTTCTTGTTGTAGTTAATTTATTAACGTCGTCGCGATTGGACATTTGGTGCTTACTGACACTCAGACATGAGTTGTTCATTCAATCAGCAACACTATAGTGTAACACTGTATAACTCGATTTAAGGAATACCAGTAGCCTATTATATGTAAACTACTCTACTAAAATGGTAATATTATGTTACTTTTTTTTTATAAAAAATTAATAATTTTGCACATTTGCTCCTATTATTTTAGCGTCTGTGTTCCTGAATACCCTGACCCCTAAGTTCTATGTGGCACTCACTGGAACATCGTCCTTAATTTCCGGTTTAATTCTGGTGAGTTTGTGATTATGTGTGTAGTTTCCACTCTCAGCATATGCTAAGTGATCTGATTACACCCTTAAAGGCTCACATATAGATCTGTTTATCACTGACTATGGTCCACATCACAGGGCTGTAGTTGACTAACAAAACATGCACATAGATTTGATTGTGTCTGGTTCTCTAGAAACATACACGTGTATTAAGATACAGCAACCTACTGTTTCACCTGCCAGCCTTTATATCTGATTTGCTCTTCATCACCCCCCCCCCTCTCTCTCTTTCCTTCTCCTACACACACACTCTCCCACTTTCATTTCATCTTCTCATCTCCCCCCCCCCCCCCCCCTTCCCTCCTCCCAGATATTTGAGTGGTGGTACTTCCGGAAGTATGGTACCTCCTTCATCGAGCAGGTGTCTGTCAGCCACCTGCGCCCTCTGCTCGGGGGGGGGGAGAGCAGCTCCTCCACTGGGCTGTTCTCCTCCGTGAATGGAGAACCAGAGCCCAGGGCCAGTGTCTCAGGTAGGGAACCAGAGCCCAGGGCCAGTGTCTCAGGGAGGGAACCAGAGCCCAGGGCCAGTGTCTCAGGTAGGGAACCAGAGTCCAGGGCCAGTGTCTCAGGTAGGGAACCAGAGTCCAGGGCCAGTGTCTTAGGTAGGGAACCAGAACCCAGGCCCAGTGTCTCAGGTAGGGAACCAGAGCCCAGGGCCAGTGTCTCAGGTAGGGAACCAGAGCCCAGGGCCAGTGTCTCAGGTAGGGACTCTGCTCAGCCACCGGCCTCCTACAGACAGTATTCTAGAACATGATTGCAGATATTGAATGAAACATTGCAAATAAAGGGTCTCCTCTGCCAACCGTGGAGGCGGAGCCTAAAGGCACCGTCACTGGAAAGGACGTTGTTTCATTTGATTAAATATTTGGTAAAATATTGCAGGTTCAACCTTAACTCCTTCTTGTAAGTCGCTTTCAATGACATAAGGTATAATGTCTTCCTTTAGCGGATGCTTTTCCTGGAGGTGGGGGGGATTTGAACCTGTGATTTCTTGATCTGCATTTAAATGCTCTGGACCCCTATGGATACAAACATGACTCAATATGACATTCTAATAACTTGGAAGGTGATGTGTCCCAACATGCAGTGATGCCGCAAAGCCAGCCATGTCTCTTATGAAAGGCAGATCATCAATCAAAACTAAAGCAAAAGTCTATACAAGCTCTTGTTTCAGTGTTATAGAACACAGTAGCCTAACCAGTTCAGGAGTCACCCTAAAATCGTGAGTGTTACATCAAACAATTTCATGGGTTCAAATTTGCAGGTATCACAAGAAGTTATATGCTAGACGTGCTCTCGGTGCCCTTTGGCCGACTGTGGAGTGTGTATCTGTGATACACCTCATGTTGACATACTGTACACAGAATGAAAACAATATGTGAGATGTTCCGATCAACGACATCATGGGAAGTTTCAACCTATGACTTCAAGAGGTCAAGACAGCCCAAATGTTCCGGAGCATGTTGTCAGAACCAGGCAGGTGTTGCAGGGGACTTAACCATGTGGTTGAACTGTGTTTTTGCAGAGTGCAAGGTCTGGCGGAATCCTTTAAACCTGTTCAGGGGATCTGAATACAGCAGGTAGGTCTGTGCACATACTGTCACAACACTATCCTCTGAGGCCTTGCACTTTGGTTGGGGCTTAGTTACTCTGCAACCATACAAATCTTTGTATTTATTCATTTTGTCCTGTATATTAGTAATATGTGTACTACTGTGTATAAGTGTGTGTTAGTAATAAGCATCTTGCTGTGCAGGTACACCTGGGTGACAGGTGTGTTGCTGTGTGATAGTGTATGTTAGTAATAAGCATCTTGCTGTGCAGGTACACCTGGGTGACAGGTGTGTTGCTGTGTGATAGTGTATGTTAGTAATAAGCATCTTGCTGTGCAGGTACACCTGGGTGACAGGTGTGTTGCTGTGTGATAGTGTATGTTAGTAATAAGCATCTTGCTGTGCAGGTACACCTGGGTGACAGGTGTGTTGCTGTGTGATAGTGTATGTTAGTAATAAGCATCTTGCTGTGCAGGTACACCTGGGTCACAGGTGTATTGCTGTGTGATAGTGTATGTTAGTAATAAGCACCTTGCGTTGCAGGTACACCTGGGTGACAGGGAAGGAGCCTCTGACGTACTATGATATGAACCTGTCGGCTCAAGACCACCAGACCTTCTTCACTGGAGACACCCAGCAGCTGAAGCCAGAGGACACAGGTGAGTCTCCTCACACTGTGTCTGGTTACCCAGACGACACAGGTGAGTCCCCTCACACTGTGTCTGGTTACCCAGACGACACAGGTAAATCTCCTCACACTGTGTCTGGTTACCCAGACGACACAGGTGAGTCCCCTCACACTGTGTCTGGTTACCCAGATGACACAGGTGAGTCCCCTCACGCTGTGTCTGGTTACCCAGACGACACAGGTGAGTCTCCTCACAATGTGTCTGGTTACCCAGACGACACAGGTGAGTCCCCTCACACTGTGTCTGGTTACCCAGAGTTACAGCCTGGAAAGAAGTCTCTACAAAGTATTTTCAGCTGTTGCCTGTGTTGTTGAGATACGGCATGGTTCCATACTGTACAGGCGTGTGTGTCTGTCTGTGTTGCAGTTGCACAGTAAGGTTTCAGTACTGCGGTTGTGTGTGTGTCCCAGTGATGCAGAAGGGCTGGAGAGAGAGGAGTCCACAGGCCCGGATCAGAGCAGCGTACCAGGCCATCGAGCTCAACCATGAGTAGGTTCCACCTCTCCAACTCTGCTCAAACCTTTCTCTAACTCTAACTCTGGTATAACACTGTTGTGTGCGTGTGTGTGTGTGCAGGTGTGCTGCTGCGTATGTTCTCCTGGCTGAGGAGGAAGCTGCTACCATCACAGAGGCTGAGAGGCTGTTTAAACAGGCCCTGCGGAGCGGTGAGGCTTCACACACACACACACACCTGTCCTCCACTCACACACGGAAGACCATGACCATGCTGGATCCAGACATTCACTTCCAGAGCAGAAGAATTACTGTGTTGTTCAGCGTGTGATGCGGTGTGTTATTAGTGAGACATAACTATCTTTCTGTTTCTCTTTCCCTCTCTTTGCCCCTCTCTCTCTCTCTCTCTCTCTCTCTCTCTCTGTCTCTCTCTCTCTCTCTCTCTCTCTCATAGCTGGTAAAGATATCAACTTACTAGTATATATCAAACGAAGGCTGGCTATGTGTGCTCGCAAGCTGGGCCGGATAAAGGAAGCGGTGAAGATGATGAGAGATGTGAGTCACTTTCCCTCCTTCATAACCTGGACAACCAGTCTCCGAGCAACCAGCACCAAAACCCACCCCCCCATTACCTACACCATGAAGTTTATACTGTGTACTATACCATCCTGTACTGTCTCACTAACCAGAAGTGTAGGACGTTAACAGGAAGTAGACTTGTGTTCATGTGGGTTGACAGCGCCCCCTGCTGTGCAGGAGGACCCTACCAAGACACGGTAGTAGACAGGTCGACTGGTGGTAACTGTTGTCTCCTCCTCTCCAGTTAATGAAAGAGTTCCCTCTGTTGGGGATGTTAAATATACACGAAAACCTCCTGGAGGCGCTGTTAGAGCTTCAGGCGTACGCGGACGTGCAAGCAGTCCTCGCCAAATACGACGGTAAGACCGCCAAGCGCCCGTCTGGTGTTCAGTGTGAGCGCCGGGCGGAGGGCGCCGGGCGGAGGGCGCCGGGCGGAGGGCGCCGGGCGGGGGGCCATCCTCGGTGTCTCAGTTGCATGCGGACCCGCACGGTCTCAACATTCCTTCCTCTTGCGTCCCTTCTGCTTTAGATATCAGCTTGCCAAAGTCCGCTACGATATGCTACACATCCGCTCTGCTGAAAGCCCGGGCTGTCTCAGATAAGTACGTCGCCCCGGCTTGGTCTCCCTCTCTCAGGTCTGTCTGGTTCTGACGCCGGCCCACGGAACGTCCGTGTCACTCACTGCTCCTTGATCTGTAGCCATCGAGTTGTGGAATGTTGTGGAATGTTGTGAGAATGTGTTTGATATTGAGGCAGTGCAACTGAGACGCACAGTCATCAGCAAAGTCATACTTTTTGTTTTTGTTTTTATTGAGGGGGGGAGAGGGGGGGGGTGTACAGTGCATAGAACAGCGTTATCGCTGGTTCCTGAGTTGTCTTTCTTAACTCCTCTCTCTGTTTCCTCTCTTCCTCTCCTCCTCCTCTCCTCCTCCTCCCCCTCTCCTCCTCTCCTCCTCCCCTCCTCTCCTCCCCTCCTCCTCTCCTCCTCCTCTCTTCCTCCTCCTCTCCTCCCCCTCCTCCTCTCTTCCTCCTCCTCTCCTCCTCCTCCTCCTCTCCTCCTCCCCCTCTCCTCCTCCTCTCCTCCTCCCCCTCTTCTCCTCCCCCTCTCCTCCTCCTCTCTTCCTCCTCCTCTCCTCCTCCTCCTCCTCTCCTCCTCCCCCTCTCCTCCTCTCTTCCTCCTCCCCCTCTCCTCCTCCCCCTCTCCTCCTCCCCCTCTCCTCCTCCCCTGTCCTCCCCAGGTTTTCACCAGAGGCAGCCTCCAGGAGGGGTCTGAGCACAGCAGAGATGAACGCTGTGGAAGCCATACACAGAGCTGTGGAGTTCAACCCACACGTGCCAAAGGTCAGTCCCAGACACTGTGTAGGTCAAAGGTCAGCCTTGGTTGCATTGTTGTTTAGAGATTATTATTGTGCAAATTGTTGTAAATGCACACTGTCCTTTGACTCTCTATTAGAAATGCCATTAGAACTATTCACCCCTATCCTTGTCTTGCCAACAGATGGCAGTATTGCTTTGCGATCTGTAGCTGTCCAGATATGAGGGGCGATAGAGGCATTGCATCCTTCATACCCAACCAATATTAGGCCATAGACCACATCTCAATCATCAGTGCTTGATTTCTTGAATCCTCTCTCCTTGTGTGTCTGTAACACAGTGAAGGATGAGTGTCTGGGGAGGCCCCTCTGGGCTTCAGGGAGGCCCTGTGAGGAGCAGCCTTCTGGGACTCAGCCAGAGGAGAGTGGGGGGGTGTTAGAAACAATATAGTGTTTGTCCATGGTTAATTAGTCTACTGTACAGTAGTAAGGATGTGACAAGGATAGGGGTGAATAGTGTCCGTGGATGGTGCCAGGGGTAGAGCTAGGGATGCTAGTGCCAGGGGCAGGGCCAGAGGATGGGGCTAGGGGGAAGGGATGCTTGGGCCAGAGGATGGGGCTAGGGGGTAGGGATGCTGGGGCCAGAGGATGGGGCTAGGGGGAAGGGATGCTGGGACCAGAGGATGGGGCTAGGGGGTAGGGATGCTTGGGCCAGAGGATGGGGCTAGGGGGTAGGGATGCTGGGGCCAGAGGATGGGGCTAGGGGGTAGGCATGCTGGGACCAGAGGATGGGGCTAGGGAGTAAGGGATGCTTGGGCCAGAGGATGGGGCTAGGGGGTAGGGATGCCACTCTGCAGTCACACCCTGGTGCTCTGCAGCTGTAGATCCCTACTGGACTCTTCTCACAGGGATTAGTGTTGGGTGTCACACACACAGGCTCAACTCCTGTCAGCGTTTGTTGTGTGTGTGTTGCGTCCCTGCTCTCCTGTTGGAGACAGAAAGGTGTGTGTGTGTGTGTGTTGAAGCCTTTGATCCAGGCTTTGATGTGAGAGCCCTCATCCTCCTCTGTCTCTCTGTCCCTCCACCGCCCCGGGCCATCCTGCTACTCCTCCTCTTGTCTCCTCTTGTCTCCTCTTGTCTCTCCTCTTCTCCTCTTCCTACTCCTCCCCTCTTCTCTTTCCTCTTGTCTCCTCTCCTTTTTTCTCTCTTCTATCTTCTCCTCTTTCCTCTTCTCCTCTTCTCTCGCCTGTCCTTTCCTCTCTTCTCCTCTTCTATTTTCTCCTCTATTCTTTCTCCTTCACTCCCCAACCACCATTTCTCCATCTTTTTCCCCACTCCTCTCACCTCCTTTTCTCCTCTCTCCTCTCCTACCCCCTTTCTCCCTCCATTTGCCACAACTAACAGAGACAGCGCTACAGCGCGGGGTGGGCCTGACCCCCAAGCCCATCTTGATCGTCTCCCGGGGAAAGCTCTAGGAGGGTTCTATCTAAGTCATGGTCAGTTGTGTGATTTAACACCATAGAGAGCTGAGGGTCTATTCAGAGTCGGGGAGGGTGTATTTGTTTTGCATGACGTTGCGGGGTGATGAATGCTTGTAGCCCAGTGGGGCCCTGTAGCGCAGCCACCCGGCTAGCTAGCCCCTTCTAGGCAGATACCGCTGACTCGCTGGACTGGAGCAAAGCGCTCACTGTTGTGGGTGGGCTGTAGTTCCCTGCTTCTCCGACTGCATGTTATGGTTCAGATAATAAGACCCCCCCCCCCCCCCCCCCCCCCCTCTAAAACACACAGACGCATGATCTCTCCCCCGGTCTCGCCTACGTCAGCCGCCGTCTCCTGTCACCCTTGGACAGGCGGAGGAATGAAAGCTGAATTGATGTGCGTTTTGCGATGGTCAAGCAGGGCATCGTGGGGCGTGTGACTAGGGGGAAACTGTCTTCTGCTTGTTTCCTTGCGGCGAGATTACATGTCGAGTCAATCGTCAATCGCGTCTTTCGCTTGAGTTGAAATTGTACATTGTCAACTACATTTACGTGACGCTGTGTCGCGAAGGTTTACCAGTGTAGCGATGTCATATTGGCGTTTTTAAGAATAAATGGAGGGCAAGAGTATTGTAGCAGTCTGTGGGCTGCTGCTATACGACACAATTTAGTATATGTTTATAGTACTCATTCTGGACATGGAACGCCAAGCGAAAATTAGCTTTATTCGCGCCAATAATTCACGCGTTTGGTGTGAACACAGCATGTGATAGTGATGTTAACTGCCTAGTGGTCTTAGCTGTGCCAGCTATGTTAGCTCAGCTAGCGGTGTTAGCTGTGCTCTGGGCCTTTTAGCTGCGCTGGTTTGATGAGCAGCGCTAGCCGTAGCAGAAGGTCCCGCTGGTTTACAGTATATGGACATAATGCTACATCACATGAGCAGACTGCACTACATGCCCTACACACCTCAGCTGTCCAGTGATGGAGGGGGGAAGGGGGGGAGGGAGGGAGGGACATAAAAGGGGGGGAGTTTGGAGGTATGGAGAGGAAGGGAAGGAGAGATGGGAAAAGAAATGGAGGAGGGAAACAGAGATGGAGGTAGAGAAGGAGAGAGGGAAAGAAGAAAGGGGAGGAAGGCGAGGTGTCGGGAGGCTGATGTCATTGTCTTCTATGTGTTCCGTTGTGCTAAATGCCGAAGATTAAAATCAGAGAGAGGCTTATGAGTGGTGCTTTGGCTTATGAGTGTTCCAGGATAAAAGGGGAACGCAGATGAAACTCAATCCCTTCATCAAAGAGATGGCAGAGGAGGGGGGGGGGGGGGGGGGGGGGGTGGAGAGGGGAGAAGGGCAGAGCAGAGGGCCGAGGTGTTAGCCGTACTCATGCCAGGGGGCACAGCTGTCTGTCTGAGGCTTTGGACAACCTTAACCCCTCGACCTCCACACCCTCTCTCTCTCCCTGCTTCCCTCATCCTACCTCACCTAGAGGGTGAAACTTCCTATCGTTGGGGTTGAGTGTGTTAACAGACTCTACTTTATTCATGCATGCAGAAACACTGTTCTACCCCAAGATACTCCACGACCAGCCTTTTACCCTACCCCAGCCTCTGACCCTACCCCCAGCCTCTGACCCTACCCCCAGCCTCTGACCCTACCCCCAGCCTCTGACCCTACCCCCAGACTCTGACCCTACCCCCAGCCTCTGACCCTACCCCCAGCCTCTGACCCTACCCCCAGCCTCTGACCCTACCCCCAGACTCTGACCCTACCCCCAGCCTCTGACCCTACCCCCAGCCTCTGACCCTACCCCCAGCCTCTGACCCTACCCCCAGCCTATGACCCTACCCCCAGACTCTGACCCTACCCCCAGACTCTGACCCTACCCCCAGCCTCTGACCCTACCCCCAGCCTCTGACCCTACCTCAGCCTCTGACCCTACCTCAGCCTCTCTCAGCCCTGTCTCTCTAGCCTCCCCCCCTGCCCTGTCTCTCCTGCCCTGATGTGGGCCCCTGGGTCTGAGGGTGGCAGGGGGGAGAGGGAGGGGGGCATCCCGGCGGGCTGGCTGGCTAAGCCTGTGACCATGGGGGGGATTAGACAGGATTAACTGTAGGGTAACCTTCCCAAAGTGACAGCCTGAACCCTGGGGCTGGGAGACAGTGAGGCCAGGCAGCCCTATACCCTGGGGCAGTGAGGCAGGGTCCGCACAGCCAGGCAGCCCTGAACCTTGGGGTAGTGAGGCAGTGAGGCCAGGCAGCCCCGAGGCAGTGAGGCAGTGAGGCAGGGTCCACACAGCCACACAGCCAGGAACACTGGAGGGTTGGACGTCTCATATGACAGGTTCAACACTTACCAGATACTTTTATGTAAAGCAACATAAATGCATAGTGCATATAGGAAAAGGTACAAAAATCAAGGATTAGAGTGCGTAGTATTTTGGTGGTCAGGGTCAGGGTTAGGGTCAGGGTTGGATTTGACCAGGAACAGTGTGAAATAACTACACAATAAGCCTGTACACACACACACATATTCACACACGCACACACATTTACACACGCACACATTCACGCACACACACACACACACACACACCCTTCCCAGCGACGCTACAAAGCATACTGGTCTACTGTACCAACCACATGGCTCTGGCTTACTGGACACGACTTACACACTAGACATAGTCACACACAAACACACACACACACAAGAACAATAACACACACACACAAGAACAATAACACACACACACACACAAGAACAATAACACACACACACAAGAACAATAACACACATGCATACACTTATACACACTCTCGTACAACACAATAAGACTCACACACACACACTCACTCACACACAGACACACACACTCAGCCAGGATTGTTCCCACTTGAACAATTGCAAAATAGGGCTCTCAACAAATACCTCAGTCATGTCTGTGGTTGTAGTGGTCGGCAAGGGGATTGCTCAATGGTGGAGGAGGGATGGTGGATGGTGAATGAGGTGTTGATTTAGGAAAGAGAAGCTGCTTTAATGAATGTGAGGAATGAGTTTGAATGGAGTTAGAAATGAGTGTGCTCTCTCTAGGTTTAGGATTGAAGAGCTGTAGACCGTTGCTGATATACTCTATAACACTAAACATCTACAAAACAAAAAAAGTAATTCTATACAGACATATAGGATGATTCTATACTAACCTTTAGGATGAGTCTACTGACCCATGATGGGCCTGGTACCATTATGAACGGTGTCTTCTCTCTCCTCAGTACCTGCTAGAGATGATGGGCCTGGTACCATTATGAACGGTGTCTCCTCTCTCCTCAGTATCTGCTAGAAATGATGGGTCTTGTACCATTATGAATGGTGTCTCCTCTCTCCTCAGTACCTGCTAGAGATGATGGGCCTGGTACCATTATGAACGGTGTCTCCTCTCCTCAGAACCTGCTAGAGATGATGGGCCTGGTACCATTATGAACGGTGTCTCCTCTCTCCTCAGTATCTGCTAGAAATGATGGGTCTTGTACCATTATGAATGGTGTCTCCTCTCTCCTCAGTACCTGCTAGAGATGATGGGCCTGGTACCATTATGAACGGTGTCTCCTCTCTCCTCAGTACCTAATAGAGATGATGGGCCTGGTACCATTATGAACAGTGTCTCCTCTCTCCTCAGTATCTGCTAGAAATGATGGGTCTTGTACCATTATGAATGGTGTCTCCTCTCTCCTCAGTACCTGCTAGAGATGATGGGCCTGGTACCATTATGAACGGTGTCTCCTCTCTCCTCAGTACCTGCTAGAGATGATGGGCCTGGTACCATTATGAACGGTGTCTCCTCTCTCCTCAGTACCTGCTAGAGATGATGGGCCTGGTACCATTATGAACAGTGTCTCCTCTCTCCTCAGTATCTGCTAGAAATGATGGGTCTTGTACCATTATGAATGGTGTCTCCTCTCTCCTCAGTACCTGCTAGAGATGATGGGCCTGGTACCATTATGAACGGTGTCTCCTCTCCTCAGTACCTGCTAGAGATGATGGGCCTGGTACCATTATGAACGGTGTCTTCTCTCTCCTCAGTACCTGCTAGAGATGAAGAGCCTGATCTTGCCTCCAGAGCACATCCTGAAGCGAGGGGACAGCGAGGCCGTGGCCTACGCCTTCTTCCACCTGCAGCACTGGAAGAGAGCGGAGGGAGCCCTCAACCTGCTGCACTGCACCTGGGAGGGCAGTACGTATACACACACACACACACACTGCACCTGGGAGGGCAGTACGTATACACACACACACACACACTGCACCTGGGAGGGTAGTACGTATACACACACACACACACACTGCACCTGGGAGGGTAGTACGTATACACACACACACACTGCACCTGGGAGGGCAGTACGTATACACACACACACACACACTGCACCTGGGAGGGCAGTACGTATACACACACACACACACACTGCACCTGGGAGGGTAGTACGTATACACACACACACACACACACTGCACCTGGGAGGGTAGTACGTATACACACACAAACACACACACACACACTGCCGCACTGCACCTGGGAGGGCAGTACGCACACACACACACACACACACACTGCACCTGGGAGGGCAGTACGTATGCACACACACACACACACACATAGCTGCTCAGAAGTAGCTCCTTCCTCCACAGTCTGTTATCTTACCAGGGTGTGTTTGATTTGTTTCTCTGTGTTTTTCTGTGTTCTGCTGCTCCAGCTTTCCGGATCATTCCCTACCCCCTGGAGAAGGGGCACCTGTTCTACCCCTACCCTGGCTGCACAGAGTCAGCCGACAGAGAGCTGCTTCCCTGTGAGTAGGAGAGACCCACAGATGGTCTCTCTCTGGCTTGAAGGCAAGATGGTCATCAACATGGTCCTGTCTCACTGCTTAAACACCTGTCTCTCTGCTTCCTGTATCTCTGTCCCTCTCGCTCTCTCCCTCTACCTCTCCCTACCTCTCACTCTACCTCTCCCTCTACATCTCTCCCTCCACCTCTCCCTACCTCTCTCTCTTTATCGGTCTACCTTGCTCTATCTCCCTCTATCTCCCTCTACTTCGCTGTTCCTCTACTCTCTATCTCCCTCCCTCTACCTCCCTCTCTCTCGCCAGCCTTCCACGAGGTGTCGGTGTACCCTAAGAAGGAGCTCCCCTTCTTCATCCTGTTCACGGCCGGCCTCTGCTCCTTCACCGCCATGCTGGCCATGCTCACACACCAGTTCCCAGAGCTCATGGGGGTCTTTGCCAAAGCAGTAAGTCCTGTATCCTCATTCCTCTCCCCTCTCCCCTCTCCTTTCCTCTCCCCTCTCTCTGCTCTTCATTACTCCTCTGCTTCTTTCTTCCTACCTCTTATCTCTTATACTAACCTCTAACCTCAATTTCTATCATCATCATCCCTCTCTCTCTCTCTCTCTCTCTCTCTCTCTCTCTCTCTCTCTCTCTCTCTCTCTCTCTCTCTCTCTCTCTCTCTATCTCTCTCTCTCCTTCTCAGCTCTTCTCTTCTTTCTCTCTCTCTCTTTTCCCTGTCTGCATCCTCAGCAGGGCCTAAAGGATGTGTAGCATTTAAATGCGTGCGCGTGATTTATATCCTTTTATTGTTTATTTATAACCCGCTGTGGTGAGGGGGTCTATGTTTCGAGCTGGTTTGGCTCGGCCAAAGCACTCTCTAATCCTGTGTTTACTGGCGCTGTGTTTATGAGGTCTCAATTTGCACAGCCGCTAGCCCTGCCGCCCGCGCAGCCAGCCGGCCGGCTGCAGTCCCCCGGCTTGTTATGGGAACGTCTCCACCAGCTCTTTTACAGCAGGGCACAGCGCCTGGCTTGTGTCCTGATGGAGCTGGTACACGCCGCCTGGGGCTGGGGGGTCGGCTGCCTGAGGAGAAGCAGATATTTTGTTGAGGAAAAACCTCTTTGAATTGAATATTGTAGAGAGGAGGAAATTGGAGAGAGGAAACAAGAGGAGAGAAGGAGAGGAGGAGAGGGGAGAGCAGAGAAGGGGAGGAGAGGGGAGGACAGGAGAGGAGAGGGAAGCCACTGAATGTGGAAATTGACCATCTCCATGCAGACCTTCTGTAACAACGCGTTGTCAGACATAATAAAACAGTAGATGTCTGCATGTTAGACCAAACAGAGGGTGGAAAAGTCTGTTTTTGACCTTGGAGGGACTGCTGTCAAGGACAGTTTTTGTGATGTTTCTGAGATGGTTGGGATGAAAGTGTGGAAAGTCTGGTGGTACGTCCTCCTTATCTACTAGTGAGGGAGAGGAGAAGGGGGAGAGAGGGAGGAGTGAAGAGGAGAGGGGCAGGAGGAGAAGGGGAGAGGAGGGAGGAGTGAAGAGGAGAGGGGCAGGAGGAGAAGGGGAGAGGAGGGAGGAGTGAAGAGGAGAGGGGCAGGAGGAGAAGGGGAGAGGAGGGAGGAGTGAAGAGGAGAGGGGCAGGAGGAGAAGGGGAGAGGAGGGAGGAGTGAAGAGGAGAGGGGCAGGAGGAGAAGGGGAGAGGAGGGAGGAGGGGGCCTTCTGCCCTGTCAGAGCCATCTGTTGTGAGCTGGAAAGTATTGCTTCATAAACACATTAAAGGCCTGTTTATGGTGGATTGAACTATTGTAGTTTAAACATTTTTCAGATGCATGATATTGAGCCAATTCCAGTTGCAGAGGCCATTACAAGGCTGTGGTGTTCTCTATACAGCTGCTCCTGTGATCTTGTATTATAAAAAATACATATAAAATAAAAATATAATGAAAAATGTATATAGTGTGTGGGATGATTTTGCATGCATTGGGTAATGGTGTATTTCTTTCTCTCTGTGTGTCTCTTTCCTTCCCTCCTCTCTTTCCCTCCTCTATTTCTCTTGTTCATTCCTTCTCTTTCTCTCCCTTCTCTCTTTCTCTCCCTTCTCTCTCCCTCTTCCTCTCCTTCTCTTCTCTCTTTCTCTCCCTCATCTCCTCCTCTCTTTCTCTCCCTCCTCTCATTCTCTCTCCCTCTTCCTCTCCTTCTCTTCTCTCTTTCTCTCCCTTCTCTCCTCCTCTCTTTCTCTCCCTCCTCTCATTCTCTCTCCCTCTTCCTCTCCCTCTCTCATCTCTTTCTCTCCCTCATCGCCTTCTCTCTTTCTCTCCCTTCTCTCTTGCTCTCCCTCCTCTCCTTCTCTCCTCTCTTTCCCTCCCTCCTCTCCCTCCTCTCTCTCTCTCCCTCGCAGTTCTTCAGCACTCTCTTCGCACCGTTGGGCTTCTTTGCTGACAAGATGGAGAGCCTCATGCCGTCCGGCTTCTGGCACCAGCTGACTCTAGTCTGACCCCATCGCACACACACACACACACACACACACTCCAGCTCCACAGAGGAAAAGAGGGTTGGTTCTCCTGTCTTTAGCATGAACGTTCGTGTTACTGTGTTACTGATGATGTTGGCTTGCGTCATATCAACACTGCGACGCACCCATGAGACCCTCCCCACTGTTAAAGCAGACTCAGTAAACATCTACCACATACAACTCAGAAGGACTGCGAGGACTCGTTCATTTCTTTTAACTTAAGGAAACTCTGAATGGGATGCTGACCCTGTTTAAACCATCTGGAGGTCTCCAAAGCCAGCCAACATCTGGAGGCGGGATTTATTGATTGGTTAGATGCTGAGCCAGTACTGGTCAGAACATCAGTGTGGTTGATAAAGCTGGCGGCCACCTTGGACTCATGTCCTTCTAAGCCCTGCTACCTCTGCTGTGATGTCCCACAGCTACAGCCTGAGTCACTGGAGTGACTGACTGGACAGACAAGGACACAGAGGTGATGGCAGAGAAAGACAGGAAGAAAGGGTGAGACGGAGAGAGAGAGATGGAGAGAGACAGAGCTACAGAGAGAAAGAGAGAGAGAGATGGAGAGGGAGAGAGAGAGAGAGAGAGAGAGAGAGAGAGAGTAGAAGATAGAGAGAGTGAGAGAGTAGAAGATAGTGAGAGACGGAGAGTGAGTGAGTGAGTGAGTGAGAGAGACAGAGACTGTCTTGGTGATGTGGTGTATGGTTGAATGACTGTTCCTAGATGACCTGTTTCTGAGTGTCTGTTTCTGACAGTCTGACCCAGTGGTTGAAGACAGGTCTGTGAGGCTGGGTTGAAACACAGTGCTGATTTACAGGCTGGGTCTGTCTCCAGTGTATACACGCCAACCCCCCCTCCACCCAGCCCCGTTACCATGGCATGACACCCTAGCACTATATCACCGTAGTAACCTGCCCTCCTCAGCCATAACACCCCCCAAAAATTTAATGTGTTTATCACAGGTCACGGCAGAGCATCAGTCTCCCAGCCAATCACAAGACACCATACTGCTGCTGAGAAGGTATGGGGCATTAAAAGTTTAAAAGCAAGTGTAAAAATGCTGTGGGGTACTTGGAGGGTGTTTGATTTGAGTTTACGATACAAGAAACAATTAGATCGTCCCTGAAACTAACCAGTGTCTTGTGTTTTAGTGAGGTCCAGTTACATACTTAATTCATACCTCTGGGACATTTCAATATTTGGACCATATGGGAGATATTTACATTTTGTGTGTTGGGTTTTACAGAGGCCCTGCATGTAGCTACATTACAGCTACTGGTAGACATTACAGCAGTGACTCTGTCCTGCCTCTGTCTCCTGGTATACATTACAGCAGTGTGACTCTGTCTTGCCTCAGATTCCTGGTGGACATTAGAGCAGGGTGATTGTCCTGCCTCTGTTTCCTGGTAAACATTAGAGCAGTGTGACTCTCCTGCCTCAGATTCCTGGTAGACATTAGAGCAGTGTGACTCTGTCCTGCCTCAGATTCCTGGTAGACATTAGAGCAGTGTGTCTGACTCTCTCCAGGTACAGACCCTTACTTGTGTGTCAGCCTGCTACCTTTCCGGCCAAGCTCATGGTCACAGCTTCTGAAGACCCTCCTCGTAACGAGGGATACTTAGTGCCTTTTCCCCTCAGATTTTCCATGGTTTAACTGAATTGATTCCTACAGCAAACATCCTTATACTTTCACTAGATGGGATTCATTAATGGGTCAAAGAAAAAGCAGTTCATTAAATAATTCCTGGCATTACACACAGGCGAAACCATCAACTTTGCTCAATACTAAACTCAAGACCTGTATAGTCTTGATTCAGGCAGAAACAGTATGACATTTATGACGAGTAGGCCACAACAAATGCCATTGTGTAATGCATCACAATGGTTCTAACTTGGTTTAATCTGTACTAACAGCACCGTCATCTAACAGGTGTGTCAAAGCCACTGTCACAGGCATTGTGCTCAAAACTACATTTGACTGCGTAAAGTTATTGCTATTAGCTCTTTTTTCCTTTCAATGAAGACACTGAAATCTTCCAAGCATCGAGCTTCAGGAGCAGTGTCATGCTGAAGACAGGGGGGTTGTTGTGGATCTAGAGCCAGCAGTGTCGTGCTGAAGACAGGAGGGTTGTTGTGGATCTAGAGCCAGCAGTGTCGTGCTGAAGACGGGGGTTGTTGTGGATCTAGAGCCAGCAGTGTCATGCTGAAGACGGGGGTTGTTGTGGATCTAGAGCCAGCAGTGTCATGCTGAAGACGGGGGTTGTTGTGGATCTAGAGCCAGCAGTGTCATGCTGAAGACAGGGGGGTTGTTGTGGATCTAGAGCCAGCAGTGTCATGCTGAAGACAGGAGGGTTGTTGTGGATCTTGCGCCAGCAGTGTCATGCTGAAAACAGGAGGGTTGTTGTGGATCTTGCGCCATGCGTTGAGTCTGAGCGCTCCCAATAAATTGGTTCTTGAATGTATGCTTTAGGTCTGTGGGACTTTTTGTTGTCTTGTTGTTGAATAAATAGATGAAATCCTTGATTTGGGTTTGGATTATCGATTATCTTGGAGAGACAGAAGTCTTAACCTGGTCAGGTGAGAGCTTAGTTAAGACGGTGACAGGGTATCTAGACAGGTGACAGCTAAGATAGACAGGTGACTGGTCAATTAGACAGGTGAGAGGGTATATAGTCAGGTGACAGGTTGGACAGGTGACTGGTCAATTAGACAGGTGAGAGGGTATATAGTCAGGTGACAGGTTGGACAGGTGACTGGTCAATTAGACAGGTGAGAGGGTATATAGTCAGGTGACAGGTTGGACAGGTGACTGGTCAATTAGACAGGTGAGAGGGTATATAGTCAGGTGACAGGTTGGACAGGTGACTGGTCAATTAGACAGGTGAGAGGGTATATAGTCAGGTGACAGGTTGGACAGGTGACTGGTCAATTAGACAGGTGAGAGGGTATATAGTCAGGTGACAGGTTGGACAGGTGACTGCTGAAAAGACAAGTCAGCTGGAAATGACACATCCTCTCTGCAGGCAGCACCATAACACACACCCTTATGCGTCTCTCACACACACAAACACACAAACACACACACACACACACACACCTGGGAGAGAGAGATGTGTTCTGCACAGATAAGAGTGTTATGTGTTAGTCTGTCAAACAGTGAAACAACCTTGTCAGACCAGCATGCTGATGAAGACACATGGCCCGAAGGTTACTTACATGTTACACTAAACTCCTATAAATCAGGCTGCATGACAGGCCCCAGAGACACTCATACAGAGACACCCTCCACCCTCACCCCTCCACCCCTCCACCCCTCCACCCTCACCCCTCCACCCTCACCCCTCCACCCTCCACCCCTCCACCCTCACCCCTCCACCCTCACCCCTCCACCCCCACCCCCACCCCTCCACCCTCACCCCTCCACCCCCACCCCCACCCCTCCACCCTCACCCTCACACCTCCACCCTCACCCCTCCATCCCTCCACCCCTCCATCCCTCCACCCCTCCACCCCTCCACCCCTCCACCCTCCACCCCTCCACCCTCACCCTCACCCCTCCACCCTCACCCCTCCACCCTCACCCTCACCCTCACCCCTCCACCCTCACCCCTCCACCCTCACCCTCACCCCTCCATCCCTCCACCCTCACCCTTCATCCCTCCACCCCTCCACCCTCACCCCTCCACCCTCACTCCTCCACCCTACACCCCAATGACCCTCATCCAGAGTCACAGTCTGAGTCTGCGCAGCAACCAAACCTACACTGGGTCTGGTGTGGGCCGGGTCTGGTCTGGTGTAGTGTGGTCTGGTCTGGGCCTGGTCTGGGCCTGGTCTGGTGTAGTGTGGTCTGGTCTGGGCCTGGTCTGGTGTAGTGTGGTCTGGTCTGGTGTAGTGTGGTTTGGGCCTGGTCTGGTCTGGGCCTGGTATGGGTCTGGTCTGGTGTAGTGTGGTCTGGTGTAGTGTGGTCTGGTCTGGGTCTGGTCTGGTGTAGTGTGGTCTGGTCTGGTCTGGTGTAGTGTGGTCTGGTCTGGTCTGGGCTGGTCTGGGCCTGGTGTGGTGTGGTCTAGGTCTGGTCTGGTCTGGGCCTGGTCTGGGTCTTGTTCCAGGTTGGGGCTGGAGAAGGACAGGCGACCAGACCAACCAGCTTGCATTGGGTTTATTTTTCCAGGCCGATCCTGGCGCAGCAGAGGAATGTGTAGCACTGATTATGAGATTATTATGTGGTATTTTTCATAACTTGTCAAATCCAGCCTACATGTATAACTACCAGAGCCAAAACAACACAATGACCCACTGACTATTCAACTGTTGGCACATGAGGACGTGATTCAGTCAAGATTACTGAGGTTGAGGATATTGTTGCACTGTGCCTGGTACAATTCTGACCGTTCCTTGACTCCCCCGAAACACAGTTCAAAACGTACCGATCTTTCACTCTCTGCTGCACTTTCCATGGAAACTATATGTATGTAGCTTTGGATAAAAGCGTCTGCTAACTTATTAAGTGGGTATATGTAAGTGTCCTAGTGGGGTCCTGGTTTCCCCCGAGAGAGGACACGGCTAGACTTCTGCTGCACAGATCACCAAAAAGGGAGTCAGGTGTCTGAGCTGTTAGGGAATCGGGTACGTAATCAGAAGGTTGCTAGTTAGATTCCCGGACGTGTAAAATGACGTTGTGTCCTTGGGCAAGGCACTTCATCCTATGTGCCTCGGGGGAATGTCCCTGTACTTACTGTAAATCGCTCTGGATTAGAGCGTCTGCTAAATGACTAAATGTAAATGTAAAAACAAGAGGCCGATATCTAATCTCCCAAGGGCTTGTACGATGAGACGCATCCATGTATTACCCATGATTCTTTGAGCATTTTAAGTAAGTACGTTTTTAATGCATGGTCACAAACATGAGACCAGCTTTGGCTAACTGAATGCATTATGGTGAATGGCAAGATTAACTAAATTTGGCCTCTAAGTGGATTTATGTCTACATAGTTGGTTGTCTTTATGTAGACTGGATTAAATAGTTTTTTTTATGCAAATCATGTGATTATGATTACTTGGTTTTACGATTGGTTGCATATTTTGTTGGTCGTAAGTAGTGGCAGTAAGTCTAGCTTTTAGCTTTTAGCACGTTCTGGGTTACTGCTGTTTTCCGTCAAATGCCAACTTCTGCATTTGTCTCTATTTATTGATCAGACCAGACAGCCTACGTAAGGTATCTAATCAACTGGCCTAAAATAAAATACAAATATAAGCCTACATCTGATGTTCCCTGTATTAAACGTTAATTTGACTTGGTCACAGTTTTCGGTAGGTCATGAGTTCACCTGCTGGAGATCACCAGAAGATTGTAGGGATTTTCTAAACCTTCTCTCCCAGCATATTATGTCACTTGGCCACAACCCAGTCAGAAACACTACATTAATATAATACCTTTATTACTGAACCATAAAATCTCACAATGGCCAAAATAAACAGTTAGACTGGCGGCTCATGCTTAAGCGTTTTTCAACACTTTTCATCATGCGCTCCAGGGATTAATCGAACAACGTCTAAAAGTACACTGACATCAGCGCGTTTCTTCGTATTTCTTGGCGCACAAACAAATTGACGGACGGCTGTTGGGAGTCCTACAACCTTCCCTGACCGGCTTGTCTGATTTCTTCCCCGAAGGAGACGGAGAGTGTATTTCCTCTCCACATTCTGTGGTCCTGGGACCAGGATAGAGCATGTCGTCAGGTTGGGGGGGCGGGGGCGTATGTGTGTGTGGTGTGTGTGTGTGTGTGGAGAGGAGGAGGGGGGACTGCCAGTGGATTCAGGCAGGGTATTCTGGCAGACGTAGCCGAGAAAACGTTTCGGTTCGGTCATCACACGGTAACTAAATTCACATTTTTACAAATGGCTAAACAATTTTACAAAACCATTCTGTGTAAATTAGTTTGGCCTATTCTCCCCTATGTACAAACATAATTAAAGCCTATATGTGAGGGGTTGTAGCCTACTTTTGGTGGTTTGTAAAGCATGTTCCCTTCCTATTGTCCTGTCTGAATAACAACGCAGACGAGAACCTGGACGCATGTTCAACTTTGTTAACCTAGTTGTGAAAAATACCAAAGCTATCAACCCTCCTCCCCAGCAGTCTTTCCCCCACAGCACCAACTCCACATTAGGGTTAAGGAATGGAGGACACACGAAGAATCAACTAGGTTTAATATAGAGGGGTTTATTTCAGAGTATATTTATGTCCTTCCCAAGGTGCCAATACTGTTCATCTAACTCTAGGACACTCGATCTTTATTGCCCTCTCTCTCTCTCTTTCTCTCTCTCTCTCTCTCTCTCTCTCTCTCTCTCTCTCTCTCTCTCTCTCTCTCTCTCTCTCTCTCTCTCTCTCTCTCTCTCTCTCTCTCTCTTTCTCTTTCTCTTTCTCTCTCTCTCTTTAATTCTCCCTGTTAGGAACTTTCTTTGTATATTTTTACTGCTATTATCTTTCAATTATCAATGTGTTAGATCCATGACATTTTAGTTTACTCTTTCCCAGAGTTTCTTTTAGGATATTTCCTTCAGCCTGCTATACGCTGCATCCTCAGACATGGCAGGTAAATACAGGCCGTTCTTCGACTCAGACCACCGTACCTTTCTGCATTCCGGATTCTAGATCTACTGCTGTACTTTCTTTATGCACTACTTGAACGTCACTTTGGATGACAGCGTCTGTAAATGGTGATGGGATTGGAAGGTTAACTAGAGAGACACAGACTGAGTTCCTGTCCCCTCGTATGTCTGATCTGAACAAGTCAAGAAGCCTGACGGTCAAATAAAAACATGGTCATATTGAGCGTGTCGGACATTTTGTCCACTTTTTATTTCTCGTTTGTCAGATCTGTGTACCGGCCTAGACCAACCTCCAGGAGGACTCTGCTGGCCCTGGATGCAGTAGCCTCCGGTTCTACTGGTTCTGTGGAACTAAACAGAGCCTTGTGCAACGTCCTGTTTTTATTTCAGTCCTCCATCTCTGTCTAGCTCTGCTAGTGGCTCTTGATGATGCTGGACTTCACACAACCCAGTCAGCCCGGGCTTGCGTAACATCGCAGGAGAAAAGTGCTCTTTTGTGATAACATGCGAGACAGACTCGGAAACTAGTGATGAATGCACAGGAGGAAACTGTGACACAAACCGTCCATCACTGAGTCTGCATGAGGACGTATAATAGAACCTTCCAGAGATAAGTCTTCCCAGTCATGTTTTTTTTCAGAATTTCGCATAAACATTTGTTCACAATGTCATTTTTTTATCTCTCGTAGTAACAGCAGCCTGACTACAGTGATTCTGTCTTGTTCTCTAAAACAGCTCGTGTTGGATGCTGGAACGGTTTTGAAGGAACATTTTCATGACAGTTTATCGTGTACACAATACAAAAGTACATACTTACAGGCATGGCAGCACACACGCTTCCACCTGTGAAAACAGCATCTCTAGTACTAGTCTCTCTTTCTTTCCATTTCTTTTTCAAACCAACAAGGCAAGGCCACTATCAACCAAAGGAAGCTTCACGAAAAAAATCTGGAACTTAGCATAATGAGAGACACACACTGTACATCACTAAACCACAGTCAAATTCTTCGACGTCACATGTTCACGTAACAGACTGCATTTCAACGCCTGATAGGAAGTATTGTCATGGTCATACAAGCAGCACAGGCCTCGCTCCTGTCAGAACTGGAGTGTCCCTCTGACTCCACTCCAAGGTAGTCAGTAACACCTGAACACCTGCTTTAAATCCTTTTAAAACAGGTTTTTGTTAAGTTTTTAATTCTCTCCATGATCCTTCTCCTAAGTCTTGTCATCGTCCAGTAGAATCCATCATGGGCGGGTTTAAAAGAAAGCCCCAAAGAAAACAGAGGTCAGGATGGAGTTGTGGAAAAGGTGAGGTGGGGATGGTGGTGTTGGTGGGGGGCGGTAGCGGACCTGGACATCCCACAATGCAGTGCAGTTACCTGTGCGTACCCAGAATGCATTGGTGGCCCCCCCAAGTGTCATCAGGTGAGGTCCAGCCAGCTGGGTCGTTTGTGGGGCTTGCAGGTGTGAACGTCCACCGTGTCCTCACAGTCCTTGCACTCCACGGCGCAGCACCACCTGAACTTACACTCGCACTGTGTGACGCGCTTCACCCGCATCGTGTCGTAGCCCCGCCCACAGCACATGACCTCGCAGCCGTCCGTCCCCCGGGAAGACTTGTTGCAGACCCGCCCGGCTGTTCCCAGAGAGCCTGTCGGAAAGAGACCACACACCTGGTTAGACCACACACCTGGTTAGACCACACACCTGGTTAGACCACACACCTGGTTAGAACATACTGGTGACACCATAGTTGCCAAAGACCAGAGAGAGACCATGTTTAAGACCAGAAACCAGATTGGAGAGACCGGTGACCAGGAGAGACCCTGTTAAAGTTCTGTCAGAGCAGAAGCCAGGGGAGGTACCCCGGGGGGGGGGTTGGGAATGTGACCTGCGATGACCACAGGAGGATTTGAAAACCAATCCTGCAGTGTCCTCAGGGTGTGAATTCCTTCACAACAGAGATGAGCGCAGAAGAGAGTTATGAGCCTCTAAGCTGCACCTCCAGCCCTCCCCCCCCGTCACGCCCCTGATCCCTGCCCACGACACCACACTCTACTGGGGGTGAGTCTGTCTACAGGTGGGAGACCATCTGGTGACCTGGTGCGGCCCAAAACAACTTGGGAGTTCATCGCACTAAAGACAGTGGAGGTGGTTGGGGACTTCAGAGAGAGCCCAGCCCAGCCCTACCCTCCCCAAGCACCCTGTGTGGGTGACACCCTAGAGCCCTTCCACTTCCGGGGCACCATCATCCCCCAGTGGGCAAAGCAACACCACAGCCAGGACCATGTTGTCAATATCACGGTCAGACCTTGTCTGTGTTCCGGAGGGAGTCTGCTTGCTCCACTGGAGTGGGAGCACAGGAGGATGGAGACACAGATTACCACAGGAAAGAAAACACAGCAGGAATTACTGAGAAGTCTAAGGGGTCAAATGATTGACCTTTAAGCTGTGAAGGAATGAGAGGCCTCATGAGATGAGTCTCTTGGAGGTGGGTCGGTGCGCCGGTATGCTATCTGCCTCTTATCCTGTCCACATCTTCATCTACGCTACCATCAAATTCAGAACTGGTGTAAAAGTCTGTACAACTTGCCAGACATTGTGAAATGAATCTGGACATCGACACTGGACATTGGATACTGGATGCACACTGAGTTTGAGTAAAGCTCTAGTGGGGGAGAGTGAAGTGATTTGACGCTTATCTGATCAACTGAAACCAGGGGGATTTACACACAGATAATGATCTGAGGTGGGGAAAAAAGGACAGAGAGACATTTGACAGCAGATCAAGATGTTGCAGTTTCACCTCCCACCAAACAACCCCAACCCCCATCCTACAGTACGTCGCTTTGGATGAATGCGCCTGCCAAACCGACGCATCACACAAGCTCATCAACACCCCCTTGACCCACCAGCGGATTTGTCCTTGACACAGTAGTCGGGGGAGTTCTCCACGAACACCAGCTCGTTCTTGGTGCTG
Organism: Hypomesus transpacificus; assembly: GCF_021917145.1. NCBI lineage: Eukaryota > Metazoa > Chordata > Actinopteri > Osmeriformes > Osmeridae > Hypomesus > Hypomesus transpacificus. The sequence continues at coordinate 826,493 of NC_061068.1, read as the reverse complement.
CCCTGGAGGTTCCTGTCGGCAACGGTGAAGCCCGTGCTGTCCTGGTTCATGGTCACCTCCAGCGCCGTGTTGTACTTCTTGCGGAGGTAGTCTCCGGTGCGCCGGAAGTCGGACATGGCGAGCCAGCAGGTCCTCAGGGCGCAGGAGCCGCTCACCCCGTGACACTTGCACTCCAGCTTCATGAAGCGCTTCACTGCCTGGAGAGGTCAGAGTTCAGGGAGTGATGTCAGGCAATAACTATATACCATTGTAATGGATATGTGTCCGTGACGGAGTTTTGGCTACTTGGTAAATAATGCTAACGTGTGTGTGCTAACTGGATGGGGGTGGGTGTTGAATAGTTAAAAACACCAGCATGTCGTTTCAATGTAATTCGTAACAACAAAAGACAAACAAGCACTGATAGAAGACCAAGATTCCAGATGGAACCCGTTTCTTCCCCAAGTTTAGAACCGCAATTGTGTGTGTTGTGTCCCCCCCCCCCACCCAGAAAACGATAAAGGGGTTCTACGTGTAACCTTTTCTCCCAGAGTTCCCCTCGGTTCTCCCCAGAGTTCCCCTCGGTTCTCCCGTCGAGGAACCCTCAGCCTCACCATTCGTCCGCAGCGGTTGTTGTGTAGGTTCATGAGCGCCCGCGCATCCTTCACCATCCTCTCCCTGGCGTCTACGAACGCCTTGGCAAACTTGATGCCGTAATGGATGTTGTCGCTGCAGCCCCCCCAGTCGAACTCGCCCCTGTTGTCACTGGCCCGGCCGCGCTTCTGACTGTCGCAGCTGCAGATCTTCAGGTCGCCCTGGCTGCAGGCGCGGGTGATGGCATACACAACGCCTGCCGAGGAGATGGCGTACACGAACGCCGCCTCGCGGCTACCTGAGAGGTGAGGCAGGAGGTGAGGCAGGAGGTGAAGCAGGAGGTGAGGCAGGAGGGTCTGGAGCAGAGGCATGGTTTTCCACTTTTTTTAAATCTTTATTTACATTTTTATTGAGAAAAATCATATTTAAAGCCTGCATCCTTAGTTATTGCAAGGAAGCCCCCCCCCCCACACATTTGAAATCAAACCTACATGACTGGTCTGGAGTATTGTTAAGATATACTGTTGTGCGGGAGAGTAGAGTTATATTTACATTTGAGACCTTTAGTGGAAGCATTTTACGATTTGCACCGCTATACCGTGGGAACGAGTATACACAACGTTGTCAAAGCAGGGAGAGTTTACTAGCAACATGACCTGCATGATTATGAGCTGGAGAGCTTGATCCTGCCCCTCATAAGAAGATGAGGTGCACAGCGCTGGAGCTGGGAGGATCATATCCTTGTATGGTGACTTGTAGCTCCCACGCCCACCTGACCTGGAACATCCCCTTTCACCTTTTCCGTTCTGCACAGATGGCAGCTTTCTCAGTCACTGTCTGTGTTTTCGTTTCAGGAGAGGAGATTCAGGGTTATTTGGTCTGGCGGTCCACCCGGCCTCCCTCTCTCATTCCTGCTCACGCACCGCAGCAGACCGCAGCCACTGCGGCAGGGGAGGGCGGCTTGCTCGGCCGGCCAGAAACATCTACCCAAATATTTACATCTCCTATTACTGTTGAGACATCGCTCGTGTGGATCTTTCTATCTGCTACTTGTTTTCAGAGAACTTCCCCGTTCTCGGACTCGCCCCGTTCATGGAAAGGTGAAGAGGAACACGGTCACACCACACCTCTGTGGAGGAGTCCTCCTTCCATCTCTGTCTCTCTGGTCCTCTCTGTCTCTGTCCCTCTGGTCCTTTCTGTCTCTCTCTCTCTCTCTGTCTTTCTGGTCCTCTCTGCCTCTCTCTCTGTCTCTCTGGTCCTCTCTCTCTCTCTGATTCTCAAATCCTTTCTGTCTCTCTCTCTCTCTCTCTCTGTCTTTCTAATCCTCTCTCTCTCTATCTCTCTCTCTCTGGTCCTCTCTGTCTCTCTCTCTGTTTCTCTGGTCCTCTCTCTCTCTCTGATTCTCAAATCCTCTCTGTCTCTCTCTCTCTCTCTCTCTCTGTGTGTGTGTGTCTCTCTCTGGTCCTCTCTGTCTCTTTCTGTCTATTTTTACATACACCTGGTCTTTCTCTCTCTGCTTCACTCTCTCTGTCTCTCTAGCTTTCTATCTTTCTTATTTTCTCTCTGTTTCTTTTCCACATCTCCATCTCTATGTCTGTCTCCTTCTCTTTACCTCTCACTCTATTTCTCTCCAAATTGAAAAGGCACCTATTACTAAGGAGGGTCTTTTAGAATGGACACAGAAATGCTGATAGAAAACCTGCAGTATACAGACAGTAGCAGACATCCAAATACACACCACTATCTCTCTTTGTCTCTCTCACACACACACACACACGCACTCTCAAATAAACACATACACAGGAACACACACATAAGCAGAAACACAGACACACACACACAGTCTCTTTCTCAAACACACACACACACACACACACTCTCACACACTCTCACCCCCCCCCCCCCCCCCCCACAGCCCGAGCCCCGTACTCACTGTGATGCATGACCCTCCCGAACACGGTGTGGTCTCTCTCCAGGGTGCTGCAGTTCCAGCGCTGGTGCCTGAACTGATGCTGGCACTCCTTGATCCACTCTTGGGCGCCCTCCCCGATGGACTGCATCAGGTCTGGGTGCCGTTGGCACAGCTGCCGCTGCTTGTTCACCAGCCCTGGGATGTTGTCGCAGATCACCCTGGCGCCCAGGGCCCCGATGTACCTGGGGGAAACGAGGCACAGGTGCAGCGGCTGTCACCGCGGTTCTCACAGAACCCAGACGGAACCCAGAGAGAACCCAGATGGTATGAACAGAACCAAAACAGAATCCAGATGGAACTTGGGGAACCTTGACAAACAAAACCCAAATAGAACATACAGAACCCAGACAGAACATATGGACCTGTGACTTGTTTTTTTAATATGAATCAAAACAAATGCCAGCCTGTTTTCTGAAATACTGTTGGAGTAATGAGTACTCACAGGATGTAGGAAAGTCATAACAGGAGGCCTTAATGGGGAGGATGCCCCCTACAGGTCAGGATTGTCAACTGCTCTTCGACCACATGGTGTAAAGTGTTGTCATGTTCACGGTGAGTAAACCAATTGTACATCCCAGTAATTGACAGTGAGGCCTTCTAAAAGGATAGCTTTAAACCACACATATATACGAGCGCACACACACACATGCAGACACACACACACACACACACAGACACACCCACACACACACACACATACACACAGACACACACACACACAGGCACTCACAGTACTTGGAACACCTCTCACCACACAATGTTAAAAGTTCTGAATGTATTTATAAACCGACATTCATAACCTGGTGTAACCTGGGTCACCTGTGTGTCACCCTGGGTGTCACCTGCATGAACTTGTTTGCTAAACTGTTTTGTACATTTATGTACTACTTGATTTGACCCTGTGTATTACACCATCTACAGATGTGTATTTGGGGGTTTTGATTTCCCATTCTTATTTTTTCTTCTTACCTGCTGCAATTTCCCCTTGGAGATCACTAAAGTGCCTACCTACCTACAGGCACACACACACTCTAACTTGGACTGATACACACACACACACACACACACACACACACACACACACACAGGGACAGAGACACACACACACACAGCAGCCATGCGCTGGCACGGTCACATGATACAACCCCCCTACACGGCTGCATGCTCCGCTCTCCTGCCGGATATCCTAACCCCATAATCACAGTCACATTTGTGACACGCCAAGTTCACACACACACACACACACACACACGTGCAGGTACACTCATTCTGTAAGCACGCTCGCTCGCAAACACACAGACAACAGTTTCCACTCCTGATATGGCTGCGCTGTTTCCCAACAACAATGTGGCTGTCTGAGCAATAAAACAGAACAGAACCCAACCACCATGTTTACACCCTCAGGAGAATAAGCCTGGAGCCAAGCGACCCTCCCCCAGCCTCCCCCAGCCTCCCCTCATCTCCCCAGCCTCCCTTCATCTCCCCAGCCTCCCTTCATCTCCCCAGCCTCCCCCAGCCTCCCCTCATCTCCCCAGCCTCCCTTCATCTCCCCAGCCTCCCCCAGCCTCCCTTCATCTCCCCAGCCTCCCCCAGCCTTCCCTCATCTCCCCAGCCTCCTCCACTCTTCCTTCATCTCCCCAGCCTCCCCCAGCCTTCCCTCATCTCCCCAGCCTCCCCCAGCCTTCCTTCATCTCCCCAGCCTCTCCTGTTGTCTGCCTGCCTCCCCCCAACCTCTCTGTCTCTTCTAGCCTCTCAGGCTTTCCTCCAGCCTCTCCTCCAGCTTCTCCTCCAGCCTCTCTCTGACATTTGAGAGAATGATGTGTCCAGAAGAACAATATCTCTGAGCTTATCTAGAGGATCGTCTCTATGAAAATCATCCCCTAACAATATAAAGGATTTGAAAAATATTTATTCCCCTTGGAGAGAGAAAAAGAGTGCTGTCATCTCTCTCTCTCTTGCTGCCCCCCCTCCCCCCCCTCCCCCCCTCCCCCCCCCCCCTTCTCTATGCTCTGTTTTTCCTCACTAGTTTCATCATGCCAGTTTATTCATAATGTTTAACAGAAGCAAAAAGGGGAACTAATATTGTATACACATATCAACAATACAACTTAAATGGAATATTCCCAGAGACTTTTGCATTCCTGACATTGTGGTTACAGAGCTTTCAGGTAGAAATCTGAGTCCGTTTGGAGAGTCTGTAAGCCTGAGGCCCAACCACTGAAAAGGTAGACTCTGGAAACCGACCAATCACATGGTAGATACACTCTGGGAAAACAGACCAATCACATGGTAGATATACTCTGGGGAAACCGACCAATCACATGGCAGATACACTCTGGGGAAACAGACCAATCACATGGTAGACACACTCTGGGGAAACAGACCAATCACATGGTAGACACACTCTGGAGAAACAAACCAATCACATGGTATATACACTCTGGGGAAACAGACCAATCACACCTACTGGTGTCTACCAACAGAATATACTTGTAATACTGAAGAGACATAGTGGAGCACGAGAAGTGTTTTAGGTGCGTGTGTGTGTGTGTGTATGTGAGTGAGTGTGTGTGTGCACAGAGATGGGCCGGCACACAAAGTGTTGCAGGTGTGTCTGTGTGTGTCTGTGTGTGTGTGAGAATGTGTGTGTGACCCTCATCCCCTTCAGGCTAGTTCCCCCCCTCTGGAGGATTCATCAAGGTGTTCTCCCCGCCCCAGTGGCTGCACCTGCCGCCCCCCCTTCCAGGAGACTGATGAGGGGGAAGCCCCCCAGCCCATTCATCTTCATAAACACCCCACACCCGGCAGCTCTGGGTGTTCAGCGGGGGCTGGAGCCCCCCCTGGAGACACCAGACCTCCTGAGACCTGCAGAGTGCTCTGATGGTGGTCGTTTCAGCTCCACGTACAGGCCAGGTGACCAGGCCGGGTGACTCGCTCAGAGGAGACCTGCAGGTGGCTGGTGATTTGTGGCTGCTCCAGCCTCGGATCGCATGTCAGCCACAGAGGCAGGATGGATCGTCTGGGTAACCTAGATGGATCTGCTTATCCAGGGCTTCTGTCTGCCACGTCGTTCTCTTTCTGTCTCTGTCTCTGTCTGTCTCTCTCTCTGTCTCTGTCTGTCTCCCTCCATCTCCTGTATCCCACGGAATTATCATAACTTTACTGGTCGTCTAACAGCACACACACTAGGACTTAGTTGAATGTTCAAAGCAAGTCTTTTGGGTAAATAACAGAAAGATCCAACAAGATTTGTTTTATGTCTTGTCCCATTACGTTTTAACAGAATAATGTTCACATATCCTATTGCATATTCGTCGCATATTTCAACCTGGACTGTACTTCCGCCATAGGCAACATTACATTGAAAAGCTGACGCGAAATTGTTTTTAAAAAGGCTAATAGAATTCGTATAAAGCATTCTCCGAACCACTCACCACCAGGAAGATTCCACTCTGGGTGTGAAGATGAGGAGAAGCAAGATGAAGGTGAAGAATATTCTCGACCTGGGTTTGGGGGGATGACGGTAGATTGTGCTGTTTTGTGGTGCCAAACGAAGTGCCATGGTCACGGACGTAAACTCAGTGGTTTTAATCCACCTCTAATAAACAATTTATGACCAGGAGTCTTTAAAGTAAAATGCAAATAGAAGTTATGAAGTCCATTACTGGAAAAGAAAAAAATCTTGACAACCACGTTGAAATATTCCATCCATCTTTAACAGCAAACTTGCCAGTCAAAAAATATCATATATTCCACAAGTCTTACTTTAGTAAATCCAAGGTTGAAGATTATCGCAGGTGGCAGTTTATTTGAGATCCAAGTCCATATTCTCAAATTTCCCAAAGGTAAAAGTTTGATTGTCCACGATAAACCTTTTCCTCACCTGTTACGCATTCCAAAACGCGTCCGTCACAAGGCTTAAAGAGCCTCCACCAAACTAAAAAAATCGCTATCGAAAATGATGTCACATGAACTAGATAGATTACTTTCGTCTTTTTCGGAGAAAGTACACAGACGGATATTCCCAAATCAGGAGTCTATTTGAGGACGAGACAGAAACTCAGACCACCTTCTCTCCAGGGCGAAGATGCACCGGACACAACACGGCATCGGCGCGTCAGCGCGTCATGCCCCTTTTGTAACAATCTCCAACAGCGGTATGTGGCCTATACGAACCACGGTATATTTAGATTCTAGGTCTAAATATTATATATCATCATAAATCAAATTTAGACCAAATACTTTTTTTAATAACCTTTAAACTAAAACAGTTCATGCTAACAGTCTATTTCAGAATATAAACGCATATCACATGAATTCTTCACGTGAAGCGATTACATTCTTAACTTGAGTTCCTCAAGTTATGAATTAAAACATGGACGTTTATAGTGTTTTTACAGTTTTTGTTTTAATTAAGCCTCCCTCACATTTAGCGGGGGAGTTGACTTTACACAATGAATCATCTCAGCGTTTCAGGTCCAGGACTAACTCGATAATCCAGCAGGCCAGGACATATTGTTACTGAAGGAGAGGCAGAGGGGAAAACGTTTTCATGGACCATCCTTACAATATATAAACAAAAGAATCACAGATCTGGTCAACAACTGTACATGGAAACAAGAGGTCACATATTTTGGTAGCTGACGTCGGGTTGAAAAAAATATTATTTGTTTAAAGTTTCGAAAGGTTGGAAAGTTTTTGGAAATAAATTTGAGGGGAAAATAAGAAGGTACAAATATTATTGTTATTTTTAAATCGAAACTGTTTTCTTCTCTGGAGCTTATCTCTGTCGTATGAATATGTGACCTGCCTGTTACATGGCTGAAAATGTCAAACACACCAAAACCAAACCATCTCAGGTGATTTATCTGTCTTTGCCATGTATAATCAAAATACAATCCCCGATCTGGTAAACAAATGGGACCTGGACACAAGAGGTCACATATTTTGATAGCTGTCGTCAGGTGGAAAAAAAATCATATTTTTTAAAAGTTTCAAAAATAGTTGAAAACTATTTTGGAAAAACTGATGAGAGAAAAAAACTGTTTAAAAATTGTTTAAAAAAAGCAGTTAAACGTTGGCCTCTGCTGAGGTGAAAGTTTTTGCTTGGGGCATCTTCAACTATGGCAGGTCAAGTTTTCAAGCTTTGACACATCCTTAAACAAGATCTTGACATCTCCATGGCAATAGATTGAATGGCCCCCCTAATCTGCCCTAGGGGGTAACTGTGTTTGTCAGCACATACTTGGCTTGTGATTGGTCAACAGGAGATGCTTCTGAGAACGGAACTATCTTCACAAAAGTGATGTCACCAGGAGGAGAGATCTGTCTGTTAAGGAGCTACTGGTGTCTGTGTGTCTGTGAGAGAGACAGAGAGAGAGAGAGACAGAGAGACAGAGAGAGAGAGAGAGAGAGAGAGAGAGAGAGAGTGAGACTGAGAGAGAGAGAGAGAGAGAGAGAGAGAGAGAGAGAGAGAGAGAGAGAGAGAGAGAGAGAGAGAGAGAAAGAAAGAGAAGAGAGAGAGAGACAGAGAGAGAGAGAGAGAGAGAGAGAGAGAGAGAGACTGTGTGTGGGGTCATATTAATCAGCACAAATCCAGGGGCATTAGACTAAAGGTCAGAAACAATGCAGCTGCCTAAAATACCTAAAATACACCGACCACTACAGACAGTGGTGGTGGTGGTGTGTGTGTGTGTGTCTATGTGTGTGTCTATGTGTGTGTTTGTGTGTACAGTATATATAGGCATGCATGATGCATTTTGGGAGGATCTATGATATTTGATGTGCGTGATTGTACGTCTCACACACACACATGAACACACCACACACACACACACAGTCCAGACACATCCCAGTGTGTCAGGTCCTCATTACATGTGACTCTGTCTTTCTTTATCTCTGAGACAGGCTGTAGATTTTACAGTGACAACTCTATAACAAATTGCTTTACAGGAAGCAGGTGATCCCCCCCCCCCCACCTCCCCCAACCCGCACCTCCAGCTGTGGACCCTCTCATGGCCCTGGGATAAATGTGGACCGAGACAGAGAGCACTACCATCCACTGTCTGGGATGATGTCACAATGGAAGCAGTGCCTGTGTCACTTCCTGTGACGGATATAGAACCAGCTACCCCTCACCCCCCACCTGCCAGTCCAGGAGACACTGGGGACAGAACATTCATGCAGCATATTTTTGGTTTGTTGCCGGCGGTGGGAGAGAGGGGGGGGTCACCTCTCTCGTTAAAGCACCACAGGCTGTGTGAGTTTACCTTCACCTTGATGTCAGAACCTGTCTGAGATCACAAGGCCTCGTCTCCTTCTGTGACCTACTGTCCTCCTTCTGTCTGTCTCCTCCCTCCCCCCCCCCTCCCCCCCTCCCCCCCTCCCTCCCTCCCTCCCTCCCTCCCTCCCTCCCTCCCTCCCTCCCTGGCTGACAGCAGCAGCCTGGCCCTGGCTGCTCACAGCTCATCATGCTGGTGTGTTTACGGACGAGGCTCTGCTGGAGGCTCATCTCCTCTGCAGGATGTCTCCCTCGGTGCGCTGGCCCACGCTGGAATGTTGATGGGTGAGCGGAGCGGAGGTGACCTGCTCCTTTCACACACCCCGGAGGAAATCGTTTGGTGTGTGTGTGTGTCTTCAGCGAGCTAGCGTGCGTGTGTGTCGTCAGTGAGCTAGCGTGCGTGTGTGTCGTCAGCGAGCTAGCGTGCGTGTCGTCAGTGAGCTAGCGTGCGTGTCGTCAGCGAGCTAGGGTGCGTGTGTGTCGTCAGCGAGCTAGGGTGCGTGTGTGTCGTCAGTGAGCTAGCGTGCGTGTGTGTCGTCAGTGAGCTAGCACGGAGCAGGAGGAGGAAGGGGTCACAGAGTTTAGCAGGGGATCCATCTAGTACAGAACATACACACTTCCTCTGTCATGGACACATACCCAGACACAGAACAGACACAAACCCACACACCACACACACCACAGGGCCTACACAACCCACACCACACACTCAACCTCCACCAGACATATAGACCAGACATATAGGATGGCTATAGTTCAGTAGGCCAAGACCTTAAAACCACCACTTAATGATATACACCACACAAGTTACGGCATTGCGCCTGTAGCTCATTGAGATCGGGCGTGGTCTTCCGCGTGGGAGATCGATTCTCCCTTGAGGAGCTTCGTAGCTGTACATAATTGATGTGTTTTGCCACGTGTGTATTCACTGTGTTTTAACTCCAGAAAGTTAGGGATACTACTTACTACACCGTGTGCTCTCCTCACGCTGGCCTCCGGGTTGTCTGCAATTTCACAACCTCTTCTGGCTCCGCGCGTGGTCGCCCTGACAACCACAGAAACGTGCCACAACACACGCTGCAGCTACGCTAACGAGCGAAAAAAGAGATGGGAATTGTTAAAGTCTGAGTATTATTTGTGTTATTTAATTACAAAAAACACTATGAAGCCTACATCGCTTTGGATGAAAGTCTAATAAATGAATATATCACTAACGTTACGGTTTGAGTAACATGAACGGCACTGTTCATGGAACGCCCAAAGATGTAGACTAGCCAAGGAGCGCTAAACGCCGGTCGTTTGACCGCAGTGAAAAGAAAAAACATAATTCTTTGACCTCGATCAAACTGCAGTTTGCCTTGGTTTCTGAACGTTTCCTATATGTGTTTTATCACCCAGTATTTTGTTTTCTTCTAAATGAAAACTGGGAGTCTATGGTGTGACATGGTCTGATGTATGATGCAAGTGAGGCACATGGGATTTCTACCAGCAAACTCCTGCATGGGATCCCAGCGACTGTATGTCGCTGTGTGTGCGTTTATGCGTGTGTATGGCATGTGTTTGTGTGAATGTTCAGCCTGAGGTTTGATGCACAACCAACCCCTGTATTTATTTATAACCTACAGCTTGACGGATAGTGCCATCTAGTGGATAACTGCACAAAGCACTCATTTCCACCTACACCAGCAAGACATCATTTACATTTAGCAGACGCTCTTATCCAGGACGATTTACAATAAGTACAGGGACATTCACCCCGAGGCACATAGGATGAAGTGCCCTTACCCCTTCCTTGGCACAACCAGGAATCGAACCGGAATCAAACCTTCTGATTAATAGCCCGACTCCCTAACCGCTCAGCCATCTGACCCCCATAATGACCCATAATGATCAGGTTAAAATATATTACATCATATTGATTAAATTATGGCAGTTTTACTGAGTATACATGAGAAATTAGGTTATTGGACTTGCTGACAATCCAATTCAACACATGACCAAGTAAACAATTCACAATAAAATTAAACTTTATTGTCATGAATTATACCGTATGTTTGTATGAATAACAGGTCCAGAGATTCCTCAATGCAGTGTAACATTAGCACTGCTATGTGATGTTGGCCACTGAGATGGGGTTACTTATCACTTGTAAATACAGACCGTTCGTTGATTCTGACCACCAAAATACCTTAAGAACCACACACTTCTGATCCTTAACATTCACTACTTGCCCATCGCTTTGGATAAAAGTGTCTTTTCAATCAAATACAAATATATACTGGTTCTGAGGGGACCAAGCAGGTCCTGTCTGTCTTCCTGTCTGTCACTTCCT